>NC_137650.1:8709075-8859075 GCF_963422515.1 Blennius ocellaris | reverse complement strand
ACTCACTCTGCACACAAATAAGTTGTTTTTGTCTTATTTTGTTGCCAACAAAAAACAATGGTTGAATCTGTTAATGGAAAGAAATGCTGCAAAACAAATGTGCATAAATGCAGTTTGAGAATAAATTGCACCTCCTGAGCTTCATTCCATCCCGCTCTTGGTTGATGTATGTGATGATTAGCTTGTTTGTCTCTTTTCTGGGCTCTGACAGCAGCAATAAAGCAGCACTGCAGGTGGCGGCCATGTTGCTTGTTTGATATTGTCATGTGAATAATGGAAACTGGGAAAAGGAATCTTCCCATCTCATAACTATTTCATTTCCCAGAGCCGTGATCGCAGGAAGATGGGCTCACCGGTGAGGGTAACTCTCCATGTAAACGAACTGTGTTATGATTATTTCGGCTATTACAACTGAAAGCACCCACACTACAATGAAGCATTTGTTTAGGCTAATTCTAGTGGTGCAAACACAAGCAGATGAGTGATTCAAAAAAGCTGGAAGGTTGGCACACCATATTTTTTTAGCTGATAGTTTTTGACGTTTGAAAAAGACCTCACTCCCCTGCAGCAGGTTGTTTTGTTTTGTTATTGTGAACAGACACCTTACTGCTGTCAAAGCGTAGAACAATGCTGATCATAATTCTGAGGCCAAATGACTTATACTTGCCAAAGCCTGTAATCATTGTGGTTGGTGGTGGGTAACAACCATATAACAGATTAGGTCACACAGTGATGCAGTGGTTAGCACTCTGACTTCATGGTAAGAATGTCAGTAGTTCAGATCCAAGTTGTGCCTTTCTGTGTGGAGTTTGCATTTTCTCCCTGTGCAGGCATGGGTTTCCTCCGAGTCCCCCAGTTTCCTCCGAGTCAGTATGAAAACATACACGTGTGACCCTCAAATGACCACAGCATTCACCTCAGGGTCACATAAACACACACACATCAAATGTATGATTTTTGGACTGTGGGAGCAAACCCTCGCAAACGTCACATAGGAATGTAGACTCAAACCGGTTCTCACTACGTTGAATGTACGAACCACTACACCACTGTGAGGCCCACCAACAGGGTATGACTGATTTAATTTTGAATTTCCATTAGGATTAAGGCAGAAATGAAAATTAAATATTGCGGGGAAATTCGAAACAAGAGCAAAGACCTGGTGGAAATTGTCAAGATTTCAGTGAAACCGTCAGAAGAAAAAAAAACAAAAAAGCAAAAAAACAACACCTCATCTGCATCTGCTCTTCAGGGTGTCGACACGTGTTTCTGTAGAGACATTTTGTTGTCGGAAAATAAAGTGAGGCATCTTTTGAAACTCACCAAACTCAGGCAGTAGATTCACACCTTGGTCTTCTCAGACTGGATGAGATGGAAGTTAATTAGCTTAATCTACGGTGGGTTTTATTTTTATCACTTTTGGAAAGAAGAATATAAATAAATAATCCAGTCCCAAATATGCTTCTTTTTTTTTTTCTTTCCTTTTTGCATTTGTTTTTGATTTTTCTTCCTGGCTGTTATTGCCAAACTGCCCCAATCTTGATGCAACAGAAACTTTGATGTTTAATTGGTTTAGGAAATGTCACATTCCAGCATTGCAGCTTAACTAAGAGACGGCAATCCAGTCTGAGTAAAGGCATCTTTTTTGGAGGTATGACAGCACCCGGGCCTCATTTCCATCTTTCTCCACTATTTGTCAGCTCTCTCCTCTTCCCCAGTGAAGCAGCAATGTTAACAATGCTGTCCCCACATTTACCAGTTCTGCTTCATTACAGCTAAAGAAGCGGATAAATTAGCGCAGGAGAGCATGCACTGCGGAGTCCGACTCCACCTGTCAGCCGAGGAAAGATGGGGAACGTGTGGAAATAGAGGAACGGCCTGAAGAAACGGCTCAGACTTCAACGTGCATTAAAACAAAATCCACCCATTAAGGCAGGCTCTCATGTTTTCTGAATTATTACGTGAGGTCCATGGTTCAATATTTTAAAATACGGGGAATCAAAGTTTTGTCAATCAAGGATTTCTATTACTGAAGCTATCATCTTCTGTAGCGGTATAATCAAAGCGTCTTTGCCCGTTTTGAGTTTCGTCATAGCATTCAAACACTGTGTTAATGTTGAAAGAAAAAAAAAGTGAGTCAAATGAGAGTTTCAGTGAGGCAGAAAACTCATTTTTAAAATATGGAAATCATAATAGAGGAAACAGCTTCATTCTGTACATTCAGAACTTGACTTGTGCTTTCTTGTTTTTTTTTTATTACTTTCACAAAATGCCCTAACCTGCCCTGCAATATATGTTGAAGATCAAAAGGACAAATGGACCTAGTTGTTGCCAGCCACTGAACACCAAAACTCTCCTGCCCTGCAGCCTTTAAAGAGCACTATCTCTCCTGCTCATCTGTCCAACGCCTCTGGCTTGCCATCTTTATGGGCTGGTTAAGGGGCACGCTCACAATCAACTATGTTTGTGTCCTGTCCACATTTCGCCAGTAAAACAGCCAGACATTCCACAATGTCCACCCGCCTGCCTGCCAGGATTAACATTTCGCGCTCTCCAAGGTTGAAAATCCCATCAGATGGAACGAAATTAATTTTTGCACAATATTCAGGGCCACCAGCCACATAATAGGAGACAATGCCGAGTGCATCCCTCGATTGTGATTCCATTCACTCCCTAATCGGCAGGATGGCCGAGCACAGTGCAGCAGCGTAGTAAATGCTTTCATCCCAGGGGGATAAGAAAAACAATGGCCCCTTTTAATTTCTTTTCTAAAGCGGGCCGCAGAAAGAAAATGATATAGACGTAATTGATGATGAGGAGAGCAAGGGGAGCCTTAGCAGAGGTCTCACGTCCAGTGCCCAGACCTTTTTTTCTTCTTCTGTGCTTCATAATAGCAACCACTCACGGGCACCAGAGGTTGACAAATCTGGCACGGAGGACAAATTGATCGGCAACAGAACACAATTTGCCCCTTTAAAAGAATGGGTAAAGGCCCTGTGTGGCCTAAGTAATTAGTTTAAACTGTGGCATGTCTGCCCAGAAGTGGACCTGCTGGAGAATGAGGTCCAGTGTGTCTGCTGATAAGACCCTGTGATGCTGCAACAGACAGATGCAAACCACTCCAGGGTAACTCCTCCTCCTCCTCCTCCTCCTCCTCCTCAAACCAGGGTGACTGAATATTACATTGACACAAGTGTTGAATGTTAGCTAAGATGGAAATAGCATTGAAGATCCATACTACACTAAGTAAAAGTGCTGAATATAACTCTCAATAGCAGGAAAAGAAATTCACTGTGTTCATTTAACCTACTTTAGATATCTATGAAAGTCAGATTCTGAAGAATTTGCATGTTTCGCACAGTGTTTCAATGGTTGAGTTCACAGGTAAAAGAAGTAAAAGTGAAATCTTTAATATCAGCCAGAGTCGAAGGTGCCTTCATAGACTTGCAAGTCACTCAGCCCATGCACATTAGCACAATCCCAGATCTTCACCAGTTCTGTGAAGTTGGCACGGAAAACCCAATGAATGGTCAGGGTTTCTATTTAATAATTGAGATTTTGATTCAATGATCCAAAGCACTCTTTCCTCTGCACATCAGCCAATGTTAAATGTGCTTGGCCCACAAGAAGGCACAGCATCAGCGTCTGAATTTTTTTACTTTTACATTTCTCCGATGACAACACTTACAAAGTGTGTTTAGAAAGACTGATTCCACAAAAGTGTCACAAAAGATTTCCACTCCGTGGTTTCAATGGTTTGTAAAACAGCGCAACATGAGAGCCCAGAGATCACAGCCGGGTCCCTGGTCTGCCGCGATTTCTCTAAATCTTTCACTGACACTATTTGGGGGTGAAAGGAGGATGATCTCCAGGCTGTCATCCCTGTTGGACAATGACGCTCACCCTTTGCAGGACATCTTGACCTTTAGTGATGGATTGTTTCACCCAAACTGTGTGACTTAACACTCCCACAGATTCTTTTTTTTTTCCAGAGTCCACAGTCATACACAGCCCACCATACAGCTGTAAATGGCTACATTACAACAGTTTAAATATTCCACAATGCTCACTTTGACTGCTCACATCAATGTCATTTGATATAATTGCTCTTTGTATTATGATTATTGTAATAATAATCATCATCATCATCATCATTGTCATTATTATTATTATTATTATTATCACTGCTCTTTTTGTTCCCTACCATATTATGCCTTTCTCCATTTTACTACTGCAACACGTTTCTCCTTGTTGGGATGAATAAAGTGATTTTCTTTACCATAGATCAAGTCAAGTTCTCTAAAAGTTCATCTGGTGACTATCCCTTTTAATTGTTACACTATGTTCCAGTGCAGTGTTCTGCAGAATCCTTGCTGCAACTTCTGAATGACTCAGACTTTTTCCAATGCTCTTTGTACCCCATTTAACCTCATTAGTTGTGAAAAGTTCTACCAGGCTAGTTTTTTCACATTACTCAGCCTTTCCTTGTTCTTTATTGCCCTGATTTTTTTTAGAAAAATGTTGCCAGCAGTAAAATCAAAGTGTGCAGCATTTTCTTTTTTTATTCTTTGTACTATTTTCAATTAAATGTAGGCTTTCTATGACTTTGTCATCACTTTATCCAACAGGGCACTGGAGCTGAATATGGGGAGACGCATGGTACACACTGGACAGACCACCAGTCTATCACAGGACACTCTTTCAGTTTTTAGTCAGATCCAAGCGTCGGTTGTCTTAAACTTAACCTCCCAACTGAAGATTGTGCCTTTGGTGGTGTAAAAATGCTGGTTGTCCATTGTCAGTGTACAGACAGAGACATGCGGCAGGTGTTTTGGTGGCCACATCTGTACTGTGATGTACAGAGAGTGTCAAGAACAGAGATGCGCTGATTCATGGCCCCGTGGCAGTGCGCGTAGTGACACTTGCTATTGGTATTGCGCAATCTCCCCCTGACCTATTTTTGTGTGACATGTACTGAAGTCAATTTTCTGCACTTTTCATGCACAGAAGGAGAAGAAAAATTGTTAGAAACCCGGGTATTTTGCTCCCCACTTTGGCAACAGCTGGTACCTTCAAGCTTACCCTTTCAAATTTGAAGAGAAACACTTCAGAATGTGTGAGTTTCTAACTTTTCTCTCGCCTATCTTCTTCGCTGCTGCGCTTGGCTGCCTCGTCATCAATACAGGGGTCAGGTGCTGCTGGTACTCTCACTCTGAAACGGAGAAACGCGGACCCCTCTGCAGAAAACGCAACAGAAATGACAAGTGTAAGGTTGGGGCAGCACCTCACACTCAGTACTCCACAGGGAAAGTGTAGGGGAAAAGGGAGAAGGCTGAGCGACGGTGGTTGAGGTATGAACACGCAGGAGAGGGGGGAGGGTAAAGAGAGGAAGACAAAGAGAAGTACGATGTATTTTTTTTTTTTTCCTCCCTTAGAAAATTTTAATTGGCTTTTTGGGCTTCAGTGGCACCCAATTAGCATGCTTGTTACATGCAAACACCAAGAGCTAATTGACCCGAGAGCAGAAAGCAGCATGGCCCTGAAAGCATAGAGTCAAATTCATTTGAAGATTTGCTGCGCCAATAGTACCATGTTGGGGGTGTATTTGGCAAACAGTTGTAAATAGTGTTTTGCTTCTGCAACAGCAAAATACTATTTCTACTTTCATCCTTTATTGGCATCGTGAAAAAATAAAGTATAATGACCGCCATAAAATTTATAGGCAATCAAAAGATAGTATTTGGCCATCAGGACTCTTTTTGTGATCAACGATGTACCTGCATTGCATAAACTGTCTTAATATAAGCAGAATACTAATGCCATGTCATAAGCCTTAATTGAGCCAAGGTTTGTACATAAACGTCTGATGAATTAATCAGATCCAGAGAGAAATCGCTCACGGGCATGACCTAACCTGTCCACGCACAGCATCCTCCTGCCCTACATGTGGGAATATGCTGAATGCACACATAAACACAACAGTGTCACGAGCTCACCGAGGGCAAGAGGCAAAATCTCTGATTACATTTACTGTACAAACTGCAGCAGCAGGATCTAAAGCACAGGACATCAAGATCTCATTATGCTCTTTACATGCAATTAATCAAACAATGTAAACAAAGCTCATTCCAGCCGCAGCAGACAGCAGCCAGATTCCCCGGTGGCAATTCAAGTGCGTTGCGCTCAGTACCAGACTTGGTAAACAAAAGGGAATGTGAATTATGGAAAATTTAAGACTCATCTCCAATCTGGAGATGATGTAATAGTTGCAGCTTCCTGCTGAGAACACAGAATAACAGTTCTCCTTCCTCTCTGTCTCACTGTAAAGCCTATCGTCCTGCTTTGCGGAGAGCACAGAGTCTGTTGATATGGAAATGTCTGTGCCGTGATGGAAGAAACGTATTTTCGTCGCAAAGTGTTGCACACACTGGTCCCAGTCTATGTAAGAGTATCTCTGGCAGGTGAGCGTTTTATTTAGCATCCAGTAAAATGACAATAACAAATGAGTTATTCATCCTACCAAATGAACTCATGTATCGCATGTACTGGTACGATATGCATCATCTAAACTGCCGCTTACATGGAGATTAGCCACCATGACTGCTATGCTATGGCAACCACAGTAAATAACATACTGTGTGATCACGCTGCTGCTCACAAACAAGTTACTCAGTGTTATTCCTAATTAACATACAATGTGACTTTCAACTCTCCTGTTGTTTGACACAGTTGCTTGCCTACACGCTCATGTTTGGAAAGCCAGATTTTTACTTTGTGCCTCTCACAGTCAGTAATGGTTGTTCAGCCTGTACGATGAATCATGGCATATCTTTGTCTTTTCTTTCTGTCAAACCACATCGACGATGTGAAAGAAAAGACAACAAAAATGGAATCATGCTACCAAAGCTGAGCAGCTCATATCTTAAGCTGGGACTGTGGGTTTTTTTTCTTTTTTTTTCTGCTTTTCACAGATATCTCAGAGTCAAAAGCCAGCTATTCCTCCAATGCCCGGGCGATGTGGCAAAACAAAAGCCAAATGTTCGCCAGTAAAGCGGATCATCAAACTCACAAGCAGACTCCTTCTTCACAAATCCTCTTTCTCATTCCTTTTAAGTGTTTTAGCATTTCAATCACACCTGCATGTTCATAAAGTAATTTCTCCCATTCTTTGTACTCTCGAGAGTTCAAAAAGATGTTGAGTAGCTTTTAAGTAAAAGCGAGGAAACCATGCAAAGACTTAATCCTGGTATGAATGTTGCAGCCATTAATCGTAAAACCCAGAATTAAGTTATCACTTTTGCACATTTGGTTTTCCATCCCAAAGTCGAGGTGTTTTTTCTAATTGTCCCATAGGTGATTGTCAGAGTTTTTGCGGGTCTCACACAAGTGAGTTCCTCAGAAGTGACTCATTTGGACTACAGATGCTGTCAAGGACATTATTTCATCACCCTGGATGTGAACTCATCAGCCTTTACCACATCACTGAGCAAACGTTTTGTAGATTTATAATACCTTGAGCTTGTGGCAATAGGAACAAATTTGGAGGTAAGAGTGTTAGATTGAATTACACATTGGACGATTTGTGGTGGTTAAGTTGAATTCTTACAACTTTAGTGCAGTCGGACCCGTGAAATATTTTTTAAGGCTCCAGACACCATATAACTGCAATTCATTGGTGATGATTAAAGCTGGCAAATCTACGAGCTGTTGTTTATCACAGAGTTGACTTTCTGCAACAATCTGAAAGCCAATGGTATAATCCTTTTGGCTTCCTGAGGAATGAACCAGATTGATGCAAACTTCCATGTTGGCCTACAAAAACAAGTAGTGCTTTATGTGTGTTGAAAGTATAGTCTGTCTATCTCCAAATTGAACCTCAATAAAGTAGGGAAAGGCATGAGCATAATTCATTAGGCTCATGATTGTTAAAGCTCCTTCAAAGCTAAGTCGTACAACATGACAGAGCCAAAAAAAACAAACACATATTTTAGGCAATGCCTGTATTATTTTTGCTTCATCTATCCTCATGAGGAATAAGTGACGTTATCTTTTTTTTTTTTTATGCCACATGTCTTGTTGGAACAACATTTGCATTTGGTTGCCTGACAATCACACAGCCACAACCGGACTGTTTGGAGGAGCCTCTGAAATGGCAGCATTATACGACTGAGCATCTCAAACCATCAGGCCATGACAATGACAATGGAGCTTGTCCAGAAGTGTCACCTCTCTAAGTCTTTGTCTCACTGACACTCCTTGTTTTCTCTCCCACTCTCTCCATCTAACACACACACACACACACACACACACACACACACGCACACGCACACACGGACGGACACATGCACGTGCCCACAGAGCGAAAGACAGAACATCTTTATTAGTCCTCTGTATGCAGGCTGTGCTCACTCTGAGATTGCAGGACTGACCCCTCGCTGTGAGCAGTACAGGGGAAATGTTTACTCAAACCCCACAGAACATGCCATTAACCTCTTTCCAGATAGAAGACAAACAAGAATGTCTCTCCATGAGGGCAATAAAGACAGGAACACCTATCCAGGACCATCATGGCTATCATCTCATTATGAAGCTGCAGGAGGCCGCGAGGAGCCACAGAGCCCTGTCTCCCAGGGACATTACCGCCACAGTGTGCTGATGTACCCAACATTCAGCGAAGTATCCATGATATGCAGTGAAGTGCAAACAACTGATTAACCCAACAGGGAGAAACAATATAGAGTTCCCACCAATGCATCCATCACCTCTGCCCTCCTTTACCAACTATTCCATATGCCGACTTCCTCCTCGCTCACTCCTCGTCTCCTCTCCTTCTGTCTCCCTGTATTTCTTTCTCTCCCTAGGAGATTTGGATGGATATCCTGAGTCTCTGATTAAAGCTCCAACCTGGGAGGTTGTCTGGGGGGTAAAAAAGAAAAGGAGGGGCAGTGGGGTTGGTGGCGTGTGTGTGTGTGTGTGTGGGAGGGGGGGGTAGTGAGCGGCTCGGGCACTGGAAACAGCTTCTCCGTTCTTAGGGACCTGTGGGCGTAATTCAATCACACCTCGATAATTCCCCTGATGTGACAGTCGAATTCCCCTCACACTCATCGAGCACAGACAGACACCACACTCTCACGCTCATCCCAGATTGAGGGTCTCCTCCTGGGTGGGCTTAAGAGCCTACTACTGGGTATGTTTTACCTGTGTTGTTTGAAGAGGCCATTATTTTAATTGAAAAAGTTACACACTCGCCAAAGGCAAACTACGGAAGATCGCAAGGAGAAAAAAAAAAGAAAGAAAAAAGAAAAAAAAAAAGCAACAAAAAAAAAAAAGCAAGGAAAAGAATTAAAACAAAAACACCAGATGGTGATATACATGGTAAAAATGATTGTTTATACTTACTGTTTGATTATATGTGATAATGAGAGTGGGATTCCTCAAGGCAATTAGTGTCTGCGGCAGCCATATTGTGAGAGGACAGGGGAAGGACGGCACGGGCTGTTATGAAGCAGCGCTTATCAAATATCTCTGGCGGGGTGATTAGTGTAATAAGACACTGCAAGGTGAGATAGGCCACTCACACTCTTTTAGTATGTCTGCACGTGTGTGTGTGTGTGTGCGTGTGTGTGTGTGCGTGTATGTGTGTGTTTGGAGGTGAGAAAGTGTGTGCGGTGGAATGAGCAGGAACCAGGCGGAGGGGGCGTCTGAGAGAGTATGAGTGTCTCTCTCCATCTGTTTTCATATCTGTGGCTGTCGGTATTCCTGAATGTGCATCTTGATGTATACGGTGTCCCCATGAGCCTCCTGTGTGTCGGCGTCTACAGTATGTGATGTAATTCCTATGTTAATGCAGGTTCCCATGCCAGTCTGGCTGCCCCGAGGGCTTTAGCCTATGACAGAGGGCAAATTGGGGGCACTTACCCCTGGCAGAGTCTTCTGTTCATGGAGGGCGCTCTGGGCCTTCAGTGCTGACTCTCTGGCACAGTATGTTAGAAAGGCACATCCTACAGTGTCAGGGATACAGGAGAAAGATGGATTCATTGTACATCATCAATACAAACAGGGAGGGAAGAAATACAGGAATGACATGCAGTAATAGAAAATGGTCCAATTCACCAGAAAATTCAACATTCAATAGACTGTATAATCCATCCATCCATCTTTTATACAGCTTTATCCAGTTCAGGGTTGCAGAGACTGTGAGTAAAGGCAAGGTCCACCCTGAATAAGTCTCCAGTTTATCACAGGCAATATACATTTAATTTCTAAAGTACATTTCGCAAATGGAGAAGATGAATTGTAACCTTACTGCCTTCTCACGTTGAATTAGATAGGAAGCTCAAGTGGTTTTCACATATGTTAAGTATTTACTGTAGAAACAAAAATGAAGTTATGAAATAAATTACAGCTTATTGAGTTTCAGACACAAAAGGAGCCGAGTGTTTATGTGGAATATCAGAGAATTGTGGAGAAAAAAAAACCCAAAACATACAGACATGTTCTGATATCGTAATGAAATAAATCCCCAATAATCAAATCAATTTATCTTCTCGGTCAGAGGTATTAACGTGTAGGAAGGGCCTCCCCCTGAGGTGACAAAAGTTTTGGGGGCCAACGGCAGCCTTTCTTAACAGGATGAATTTTTGATTCAGTGAATCCCTTGTTTTGATACCCTGGGACTAAATAAAGTTGGATTTATTGAAGTTGTAATGGAGACAAATTAAAATCATAAAATAAGTAAAGTTGTCGCTGTACCAAATGTGTGACACCTGTATTAGTTCTCGACTACATAAAAATACTTACCGGATATTTCAGGTCTATTCACATGTTTTTAAGCTGAAACATCTCGGATGACAAGAGTAATGCTTAGAATTGTCTATTAATCTAATTGGCGAGTAATGATAACAACTCAACGTGAAAACCTTTGGAATTCTTTCAACCTAACACTACTACTCAGTGTGTAGTTTTGGGGGGATTTGAGTGATATAATGAGCTTCAATCACTCATCCCACATTTTAAAAACCTGCATTGTTTTAAAAATCAACTTTTCCAGACACAGTTAATTGTATTAAGTGTTCCCAGTGAGCATCAATGCTTTAATTGCTTTCACTTCCTTTTTTTACTTTAAGTGACCTGTGAAAATGAGCTCCAGCAGCTAAAAACCCCAACTCCTTTTTTAAAGGCTCCTCAACTGACGCATGGGATCACACAAGTATAAAGTTGTATTTATGTCGTTATGATAATGTGGGGATTTCAACATTTACTACTCATCAGGTTTATATGTTGTACAGAGGATTATAAAAAGAACCGTCTCTTTATGTAAACCCATTTAGACAGCACAGAGTGATCGAAGGCTCATTACAAAGTAGAACTTGTTGATCAAAACACGGGTCTGAATTTAATTTAGTGGCTGTGCTATTAAACTTCCAACAAGTGTTGATAATGGATGAGAGCCTAACAGCTTTGTTTGTCTTTTTTTTTTCTTTTCTTTTTTTTACAAGCATCTCAAAGGCTTACTTCTTTTTCTTTTTTCAACTACACTTTCACCTTCCAAGCGCGTGCATGGATCGAACGTAATGCCATTCTACACATGGCCAAGATATTACACTTACAGGAGTTTTACAAGCAAGTGCCAAAACATGCATTATATTAAAATGGAATTCATATATCCATACAATTGGAAAGTGGCTCTCTAAAGTTAATAGCTCTATAGCCTTAGAGAAAATCACATGCTGCCTGAGATTAAAATTGCACTTTTTTTTATATGACAACCCTTTCAGATTAGATTTAGTGAACTCATGCATATCTTAACTGTTCATAAGACTAAAGTGTTTGCCATATTGTTTTTTTCTTTTATGTTGCTGTCATCTAATTCTGTCCCTTTTTTTCCTCATTTCATTTGAGGTAGTAAAAGTAACAGAGCGGCACAATCTTTCACATACAGGTGTAAAAACTACAGTGTTTATTCAGGTTAAACCCAAGTAGAGAGGTGAAAAAAAGGCTTAGTCACCGTGGAGTGTTTGTTTATCTTTTAGTTTGTAAGAGAGAGTATGTGCCAAGCTTCTTAGGAACGATCATTTTCACCGTTAGTGAAACACAGCAGTTTGCATTTACAGTACTTCAGCTGCGAAGCAATTAAAAGCCCCTCGTGATGAGTTGAAACTGTACCCTCATACATCCCCAGAGACTCTTCTTTATGTTGGAAATTTCAGGAAAATGTAAATTAATTGTCAATAGTTCCCCGAACTGAAATGTGACAGCTTTCACTAAAGGCCGGGTGAGTTGTTGCTCTGTTACGCACTTGGCAGAGCCGACAGTGGGTGACCCCGTTCAGAGGAGGTTTTGCACTGTGCAGCATAATTTCCCATTACTACATGTCACACCTACTGCCAAGGATTCCCATGGGAGACAACACACGCACACACACACACACACACACACACACAGACAGATGATACGCAGCATGCCTAGCACCCATCATCCTCCCCAAAAGCCAGCGACGCACTCTGGCGCCTGGCCAAGAGAGCTCCCTTTCACGACAACCTTCACCCACCTCCACAACTAGGCGGTTACTCAAGAGGAAAAATCACCTAAACGACACTGATGAAACGGCACGCCACACAGCAAAGGAGAAAAGTTTGGGAGCCTGGGGATACACTCTTCATCCTATGTGACGTGACAAAACTGTGGAACATGAGCCGAAGCCTCCCGCGGGGCTCGTCCCCGACAAAGAGGGTGACACACTTCTGCCATCACCCTTAGATGTTTTTGGATGTTTTCCACTGAGCCCATATACCCGACTTTATTGTTCATCTTGACTTTATTTGATCACGATTCACTGATTCCCATCACAAACTGCATGCGAATGTAGTGCTGAAAGTTGATCTTAGATAAAATGAGGTTGGATGTCCAGGTAGTCTTCTTCACTTTTTTTCCGTAAATCTCTTTCTTGTAACTATTGTTTCTCGTCCTAAGATATATTTCTTACACTTGAAAGATCATGGCAATAATGTGTGACGTAATACTCTGAGTTATGCTATTTAAGGCTTCGTGAGTAATTTGTGCTTCATATGGGAGACCACTGGGTTGCACGCCTGATATATACACATATTTCCACTAAACTTGTTTATCAACAAGTTGGTGTCTCTTCTTTGAAAATGTTGAATTCATGAGGACGTGCTGAACCCAGAGTTTGTGACAAATGAAGGGGTGTATCTTCCTTACCAAGGTTTAGTATGTCCAATGACTGCAGGTCTTTATAGAGTCACAAATCTGACTTTCCACAGTAAATCTTTTCCTTCAGACATCCTCTAATCTTTATGGATTCCAACCTCTGCGACAATCATGAAAATTCATCATTAAGCTAACAATAACTACTTGTGCAGAATATATAACTGAATGGGTGATCGACAGTATTGATGTGTGAATATCGACGTTTGTTTTCTTTTTCTTAGATTTTAAAGTACATTGGCATACTTGACACTGTGTCATGAGCCCCAAAATATGGCGTCACATCAACAACATGTGAGTCTGTAAAATACTGATCATTTCAGATTTTCAATTTTTAGATGAAGTGTTTTCAGTAGCCATGAAGGAAAAATAGATATTTACAGTAAAACAACATGTGAACCAGATTAACCCACCTATTCCAGCAAATCCTACTGCAGTGAACAGTATACCTGACTTGAACCAGCCTGGCTAGACTGTGAACCAAAAACCACCAAGGAGTGACATGAGTATCAACAAAGCACTCCGAGAGCGCTCCACTTCCTGCATTTTGGAACCATACATCATAATTATATACATATCACTATATCATATTACCAATAAAATAACTGTAAAGGTTTGACTTTTAATAGCTCTTTGGTTCATTTATTTATTTTACTCAAATAAAATGTGCTATATAGAATGTTTAATTGTTTTTTTTTGTGCTTCTTCTTTTACTTGAGTCAATGATTTGTACTACGCACCCTCCACAGTTTCCAGAAGCATGCCCACAGCAAGCCAAACAGCATCTGAAGCAAAGTGCTGCAATTTTTTTTTTTTTTGCTCGGCTTCAAATCTGCACAGTAGCTTCAAGAAAAATAGCATTTGATACTATTAGTTCAAATGACTTGTTAAAGTGGACCTCTTGTGCGGCGTAGCGCTTTATATCCGGGGAGCCGTGCAGCTGCTGCCTCCACTCCCTCACGGCGCTGGAATTTCTGCAGGCCTTCAGGAAAGCTTCGTATCCAGCAGCGCCGGCTCAGGGGACGCGTGAAGCCCGAAGGAGTCCGCGACTGAGGGAGCCAGTTGCGAAACAGATGAGCATTCCGCTCGCAGAACATGAGGAGGGACTCGGCGATACTCTCTGTAACAAGAACGCGGCAGCTGGCAGCAGGTTAGAGCTGTCAGTTTAAAATTTTAAGTTGACTAATTGGCATGGGATTACATTCATACCGGCAAATTCTGGAATATCGTCGCCCCTGTGGTGTAATATCCAATCATGCGAGCAGACTTTTACAAAAACATAACATTTTCACTGGTCTTACCTCCTGGAGAACAAAATGCAGGTTCAAACAACTGTGTAGAGTTTCGGCACAAAACTACAACTAATTTAGGCAACAAGGGAACAGATAATGTGCTGTGATATATTATGATGCATAACTCAAGAAAGACATCCATTTTTACGTTATTTACCGTCTTTTATTGCTGTGCATATGTTTGTCTGGAGGAAGACTAAGCTTCATAAAGCATTGATGCTTAAGACATGGAAAGGGGACCCCTTGAAATCCCCATTCTTTTACTAAATATATGCATAAAAATGCAACAGGAATTGTTTTTTTTTAAAGGTTTCCATCTGAGTGAAGAGGTCACTTGTATCAATACAACAGGCTTTAATTACTTTGCTGTTTAACTCATTTCAAGAAGGTCCATTTTGCAGCTTTCACTGACAGTATTTGAAGATATTGTTCTGTGTTCATTTCTAAACTGATGCAGTGCCTCAGGGTTTAAACTGCCCTATGTGAAGTTTGAATCAACCAGCTGCTGACCAGAAGTGGGGATAAAAGTTGCTTGGTTAAAAAAAAAAAAGAATTGAAGGAGGAGAGCATGGGCAAGGATCAGAAATTAAGGGTAAGCTTTGGTGGAGGTTCAGCAAAAGGACTTGAGGCATCCTGTGATGAGCAGGGTAAGTGGGGTGAAAATAATACTTTGGTAATCAAACACAATTTACCACACTATAATTTCAGCGAGGGACAAAAGTTCAACCAATTGTGTTCAAGGCAAATGAAAAAGTAAACCCTGCAAACTGCTTCAAAGAGAAAGCAGGAAATGAGAAATTAGTGTTTGCATTTGCAAGACACGTTTTGGGTAATTACTTAAAGAACCCCCCCCCCGTAATGCTTTCTCCAACAATTTGTTTTAAAATGGAAATTAGTATGGGCTCACAATTGCATGCATCCAGGCATTAACAGTAAATTGTTCTTTTTTTTTTTTTAAGGCATCAGGTACCTGTAATTGAAATAACTCCAGAACAAATTTGTATAAAATTTCAATTCATTAGCAGTGAATTCATGAATCATGAGCAATTTGCTATCCTTCAGTCTCCTCACATGTCTGATGCAAGAATGTTTATTAAACTGAGAGAGAATGCAAATTAATTTATAAATAAAAAGATATATTTTTTGTTTTTCGATGTTGTCAAACAACCAGACGCCGCGTGGGACCGTGCCGACCTTTTCACCAGGGATAAGGCAAAACAGGGTATTAGAATTGATCCGCGCGCTTCCTCGCTATTACCTGCATCTTTCCATCTTTCAATTGTTCCACCCATCTGCATTCGGTGCGGTCTGTTCAGAGCCGTGAGCTGTCTGGTTCACACGCAGCCCCCTTTCTAATGATCAAAGAGGTCATCTGTAGACTTAAGCTACACCTGTCACTCAGTTTACTCAAACTGTCAATCACTGTCCAACACATCTTTTTGCAAACACTCCTGCAGGAGAGAAATCCCAACGCAAGTCTGGCTCAGTGAGTCACAGGCCATCATTGAAAGTACTGACTTTCACACAATAAAAAAAAAAGAAAAACTCCAAACAAACGCAAAACAAATGGAAAAGAAGCTTTTGAATGTTTGTTGTTACGTCCTTTGAAATTACATATTATCACCCCACTGTGGTCCATTTTTGACATTTCAGTGCCTGAAAGGGTTTCTGTGTCCATTTGGCAAGCTATTTATAGCCGATTACACTGCATGGACCTACCGAGGAGAGGAGAATGGATGAGGATATTTAACAACTCTTTGTATGTCTTCTTCCTGGCTGTGTGGTGCAGCTCCGAGTCCCTCCTCTCAGCATTAGAGACGGATTGATAGATAACGCTACTCAAGCAAAAGATTTGCCCCCCGCTAACATTCAGCATGTCTGAACAATGCATGCGTTCTGGCACTGACACTAAGTATTATGATAATGTAGTGCTCAGCGGAATGATGGATGTTAAACAGCACGACCTGGCTGCACGGCACGCTGACGAGCACCGTGCACCGCCAATAGTGTCTAGTCATCCCACGCACTGTATAGGGCTCCCTAACGGCGCAGGAACGATCAGGCCAACGTTAAAGGCAACAGCGTCAAAACAACTGCAACACAGGATTTTTTTTTAAAAAAGGAATGAAATGAAAGTAAGGTCCTTCAACAGAATACACAGCTGCACTCATCCAGTCAAGTGTACAGGAAATTATAAAATTCCCCAGACATGCAGAAATATCCCTGGAGATACCCCTAAAACCCCAGTGTAAGTATTCACGAAGCACAAGACATCTGTTCACATTGTTGCAGCACAATCCCCATGAATTAGTCATGAGCAAATATGACATATTTTGATCTGCCCTTAAATCTATAATTATAGTGCAGCTCTGTGCCACAGGACTCGGGCTGTGAAAAAAGGTAGTGCTGCAAATCATCCATTAGGTACGGTTTACTAACTGATGCCAGCAGCCATATACTGTACATCATCCATCTGAAACAAATCAAATCCTTCTCAACCACAAACTAAGCCCAAAGAGGGATTTCAAAGTAGAAGTCAAACCAAATTTATGGCACAGCACTAAATCTTTATGAACTTTATGTTTTTAGAGATCATGGAGGCGAGCTGATTATAGCCTCCTCCACTCCTCTACTGCTCTGCTATCAAAAAGGTTTGTGTTATGGAGAGAAAAAAAACCTCTGGATTGAATTTGTGATAATGTTACAACACTAGAAGCCTCCTGGGCCTTTGACATAATAGCTTGCCACTATCTCTTGGCATATTATGCATTTTTGTGAACCAAACAGCACGCAAACTACTTTCTGAACCACTATGCAATATGTATAACGCAGGGAAAAGATTATTGCAAAATCTTATATTGTGCGAAGACAGAAATGACTCGAGCTCTCTGATACTACACTTCTGGCAATAGTTACACAGCTACAACACTTGTCTGAGTAGATTAATGCCGCTCATTCAAGCAGAACAATATCAGGTTGAAATGAAACTATCCATTGGACTGCCGTTGAAGAGATGGAGATCATCTGAGAGATTTCTAATGGCTGGCAGTTAGTCTGACACAGTCATGTGATTCTTACATCTATCAGCAATCCCTCATCTGACATCCCCAAGAGGTTCTGATGCCAACCGGTAGAAATGATGAAAATCTATGGATAATTAGAATAGGATCTTCACTAACTGCAGTCCGATGGATAATTCAACTCCAGTCTGAAGCTTTAAAACTAATATAATAGACACACTGTGTCTACTCATTGACATGGACAAATATGATGTATTCTGAGTGGAAGTGGAACAAAGAGGAAATCATTTCACTGTTTGTACATATTGTTTGAGTTACTGAATTCTGAAAGCCAAACTGTATTCCCCCAACTTTGTCTCGTGCCAGGTGTTTTTTCTTTATTGAATGTCAGACTTCTTAATGTAATGGCACATTATGATATGATATAGGTGATGGACCTAAGCTACTCTTCACAATTAGATGCTTTTGACCAGGAATATCTGATACGTCTTTACTGTCTGCAACTACTTGTACTTATTGCTTTTTTGTTGATTGATGCATCCATTACAATATATATATATATATATATATATATATATATATATATATATATAGAGAGAGAGAGAGAGAGAGAGAGAGAGAGAGAGAGAGAGAGAGAGAGAGAGAGAGAGAGAGAGAGAGAGAGAGAGAGAGAGAGAGAGAGAGAGAGAGAGAGACAGATTGATACAACTTCACAATGCTGCTGTTAGGAAGTAGAGCATCACACCTTTCCTTTCCAAATTAAATGACATATTTCTAACTATATATTTTGGAATGTTCCATTTTTAAGTGTTGCTTTTCAGGGGGGTTTCTTCTCAGAACATTTTAAGTAAAAGATGGATCCTTGACCCTGAGATTTTTCCTGCACTTCAGCACCCTGAAGCTTGCATGAATCACAATTTGAAAATGGCTCATTCATAGCAAATGAGACAGGCCCAGAGCAATTCAAATCATTTGAGTTGCGTTTTTGACCACCCAGTGTGTAAACCTAATATTCATTCTCTTATTAGCCTGAATGTTAGTCTCTCCACTATAAATTTTGCCACTGCTAACCTTTTCTTTCTGTTGTCTCGTGCTAAATGCGGACATTATTGAGGATTCATGCTTTACACTTTTTTTGTTATTACAGTTGTAAAATAGACAAAAACACATGAGGAATGTCGTCGGAGTGAAGCAAACCAATAACAGTGCTATTCAGCAAAGCAAATCGGCCCACCGAAAGAGACTGGAGTGACCCTGAGCACATTGTGGCGCTGCAGAGTCAGGTGATAACCCCCCCAAGGATTCATTACTCTGCATGACCCATTTAACAAACAAGTGGTCATGTGAGCTCTCGTTAATATCAAAATGATTGTAGCAGCTTTAAACTATATATTTAAGTCCCAGAACCCTGAAGCAGTTAGGTGCCTTTGATAGCCGAGAAATCTTCATGCTGAATAAACTTGGTGGAACCCAGGGGAACATAATAATGTTGGCTGTTCAGCCATAATCCAAATGGGAATTGTAATAAGTTATGCCCTCTTTCTTAAAAATGCAAGTATTTCACAACTATGCAGCTAAAGTGACCAAATGTCTTGGACTGGAATGGATTTTATGTGCTATTATAAAGAGCATATATTGTACATGCATAAAAAAATGAAGTAATTTAAAGTTACTGTTAAATTCAGCTTTTAATGTCACCATTTATTTGGAGCGGTAAAACAGAAAGGACAACTTTGCAGCGACAAGACACAATTCAATTATTAGTTGCTCTAAACTATTTATTTAATTACAATAAATAGTAGCGTTTGTGAAAATACATTTAAAAGTGATATTTGATTATGTGCTAGTCAAAGTCAATGTGTTGACCTTAAAGAGTTGTTTATGACAAAATTCAATTTGAACGTTTGCGAGAACTTCCATAGTTGAGAAAGTAATTAAATTTTACCTTCAGAAGCACACACACCAAAAAAAACTTTTCTCTTTTTCATAATGCCCATTCAGCTAGTTGTTTAAACTCCCCTCATTGAGTGACAGAGCTGATTTTACACTATACCTACTCCTTCTTTGTTAATGACGCTAATCCCATTTTCTTACCCGTGTCCTGTCTCGCTTCAGTCCACAGATATCACACATCGACACAGCGGGAGACATGAAGAAGGTTTAGATGAGTGGCCAATAAGAAAAACTCATCCATATAATGCATTGACGAAATCTTATTAAAAGTGCACGCCTGTGCTCCCAAAGTGACTTTGAATGTCACACGGGGATGAAGTGGGCATAATGCATACATCAGAGTGGCCTTGGTGGAGGATGATTTGAACGGGCATACAGTCTGGCTTTGGAACAGGATTATCCTTCCCGAGGCAACCATCCTCCAGAGTGTTGACATTCAGGGATGTCGAGGACAGGCGTAAACAACACAAACATCGGAAATATTGTTTTAATCGATCATGGGGCTCCAAAGAGGAGCGCTGGAAGGTGGAGGAGCCGGGGGAGCACCAGCAGCCAGTGGCTGGAGGAACAGGTGGTGCATGGAGATCTTAAGGGCTGCACACGCACAAGAAAGCAACGCTCAACCCACATATATTTTTCCCACAAGAATGCTTGACTTGTGCTAATCAATAAGATCATGAACTGTAGCCGCTGACTTACATATCATGCATAATTTGCCTGCCTCTTGAATATTTTTTTAGTGTGAGTAAGCAGACTGAATGCAATGCCACTGGCGAGAGAGAATAATTTACAACCATTGATCAATCACAGCTAGTGTTGAGGTTTTTTAATACCTGATTTAGCTTTTAATAAACTGTAGACTCAGCAATCTTCTTATGTTAATTGATATTACTAATTTGAGAAAGTTACAAAAATGCTAAAACAAAATTGTTTTTATTATTTAAAGTATCTTAATGAGTTTAATTCTTCAGAAAAGTGAGATTTAAAAAAAAAAAGACAGAAATCAGTGTAGGTCAGGATTTTTTTTTTTTTTTTTTTAATGATTTACATTATAATTGAATTAAATCATTTTGAAATAAGGATTCACCAAGAGGCAATCCGTGCATATGGCCAAACCTGAACTTTAATTTTGGACTTGAACACGGTTTTTCGTTATTTTTCTTTCCTTTCCTTCTTCTTCTCTTTTCTTTTTCAGTTAAAACAGCCCCCAAGCTTGTCTGAAACACAAAGCCAACCCGCACAGCAGCTATTCAGTATTATCACCATCATTAGAACTGATCGATCCCTGATTATCTGCGCCTTGTCTGACTAATTACTAAGTGAGCGTGGATCGCGGTCCTTTTTGGACAATGAGGGGAGGCAGTGGTGTGTGTGTGTGTGTGTGTGTGTGTGTGTGTGTGTGTGTGTGTGTGTGTGTGTGTGTGTGTGTGTGTGTGTGTGTGTGTGTGTGTGTGTGTGTGTGTGTGTGTGTGTGTGTGTGTGTGTGTGTGAACGCAGGACGACGCATGCTGGATCTCAGCCTCTACTATTATCCTGCTTTGTACTTCCTGACTGAAACCCGCCCACGGAGCACCATTACAATACAGCTGCCGTGTAAATAGTGTTTTCCACAGCACAGTGACGTCCGAAAAGTAGGCAGCATTACGAGGCTGCTGAAAGGTCAAACACCGCATGCCAGCACCACCTTAATCACACATGCTGATTGCCAGATAATGATTTGGATTTTCAAAGAAAGCTTTTGTTCCTATCTGACAATATGGTGCAAACGGACTCACTGATGTGTGTGTGTGTGTGTGTGTGTGTGTGTGTGTGTGTGTGTGTGTGGGGGGGGGGGGGGGGGGGGTATAAATATAAGTTGTGAAGAAATGTGAAATAACGCATCCTGCACATGCCTCCCACCACCTCCCCACACATCATCCCCCCACCCCCCCGTCCCGCCCCCTCAAATGGTCTTAACTGGTGATGCTCAGCACATGATAGTCAATGTAAACACACAAAGGCGTTTTCAGAGTATTCACGTGGATCCGTTGGTAACAATTAACCCTGCGTGCGCGAGCCTTTCACTTCCACGTGTTCCCCTCCCGCCTCGCGCGCTCTCACGCAGCCATATGGAATCGTGCGTGTGTACGCGTGAAGGCTCCACGGGGCATCCACTCACTCTGTCCCAAACATCTGCACATTAACACACTTTTTTTCCTGAACTAAATTAGGACGATCTTTTTTAAAAATTCTTATTATTATTTTTAAATGTGTGTGTGTGCGTGGGGTTTTTTGTTTTTTTTTTTATAATTTTTTTTAATCGCACAAAGTGAGAGAAGACCAAAACAACCAACCTTTATGCATTCCCGTAAACCTGTCTTTCAGTACAGTGAGTTCGTATATCTTTCCGAATTCCTCAAACAGGGGTTTCAGGTCTTTTTCCTCCAGGTTTCTGGGAATCTGGCCGATGAAAAGCTTGATGGCGTCGTGGTCCTTCATTGGAATGGTGTTCTGGCCGATGGTAAGCCCGTTCATCCTGCCGGCGCTGTTCGTGGTGCTGAATCCATTCTCCTGCTGCACTCCGTTTGCAGTGACTGTAGCCATCTTTCCTCAATGGGCCGGCGGGCTGCGCTCTCTCTCTCTCTCTCTCTCTCTCTCTCTCTCTCTCTCTCTCTCTCTCTCTCTCCTGCTCCCTCTCTCTCTCTGTAGTCAACTGCACAGTGTACACTCCCCCCTCCTCCGTTATATCTTCCCTCTCTCCCCACCCCTCTTACTCATTCTCCCTCCCTGCTCCTCTATTCCTCTTCCTTTCCAGCCTAAGCCGCCTTGTTCGGAAACAACCTTATTTATTTGTTTTTTTGTTGTTTTATTAAATAATTTTTTTAAACACCCCCTCCTCCTCAACACCCCCCCCCCCCTCCAAACGCTGCCACTCCGTCCCGTGACGTCAGCTCGCACTCTTATAAACAGACCCCGCCCACCCCACCCACCCTCCAAAATGAGCTCGGCCCGGGCCAATGGGAGTGCAGGATGAGCTGAGGGCCCCACAGGGCAGAGTAAGAACGCAAACATTAGTGTAAGCGTGGAAAGCTGGGGACATTTAAATGATGCAAAGGCAGCATTTGTGCGATCTGCACTTTAATTTTTTTTTCCTCCAGTCTTTGTCAGGTCATTTAGTTTTATCCTGGCAACACGACAGAACAGCCCCCCTGCCACATGATGTTCTTTTCCAAATGATATTTGTTATTTGGGGAGAAAACTTTTAATTTCTGTATGTCAACACATTTGTTCCCCGCACATTCACACAAGAGGCTACTGTCCTCCTCGGTCTGCTGGAAACAGGTGTGCGCACGTTTTCTCTCCCCCGAGGTAAATAATTGCATTTATCGGGCATACTGGGCTTGAAAAAGTCCCCTTCAGATGTTTCGAAAGAAAACCAGCAGGACTTTAGGTCCTGAGGACCAGCCATGAAAGGCACTGCTGTGAAACAGTGTAGAAGTGATCTTTGCAGCAGTGGTTCTCAATCCTGGTCCTCAGGAGCCAGGTTCCTGCTGGTTTTCATTCTACCCATCTAACAGGGACTATTTTACACCTGGGATGCCAGGTGAATGCTATTTGCTATCTGGGAGGGGAGAAAACCAACAGAGTTGGGATACTGGAGGACTCAGGACCGCCGCTGCTGCTGTGGTGCTCTGCTGCTCAAATATGTCGTATGGAGAGGCTCGGTAAGTACCCTGTTTTTTTGTGTGTGTGAAAGATTCACCTTTACATTTGAAAAACACAATTAAAACTGTTTTGAATAAAGATAAATGTCTGCAAACCACAGAGAGGACTATATGAAATGGTCACGAGCATTCATCTTGTTGCATGAAAAATTGCATGGATTCACAGGAAGAACATGCAAATACTGCATGAACCCAAACCAGGGATACTCTCACTGTGAAACCACGACACCATCTGCTGTGCATATGAGTGAAAATTAAACGATTTGAAAGAAAAAGTGCACTTTATTCATCAGGGAGTCTTTATGTAGTTCAAGCTTTTTTTTCTTTTTTTTTTTTTTATCCATCATAGCGGCATAGAATTTCCATGCTTATGGGGACACTTTCATACATCAGGCGTCTGATATTTGAAACCTGCGCCGCTTTTGTTCAAAAGAACTATCAGAATGTAAACTGTAGCTTTTAGCCTTGTGCTGAGATCATGGGCGTGTTTGAGTAAATACAAAACACTGCAGAGTTCTGAGAGCCAACCCACAGCCACCTTTGGAGTATTGCACAGTTGAAAAGCAAAACATGCCTCTGCTTCTTCTCGACATGAAGATAATGCAAATAGATATCGAGCGAAAGACAAACAGAACAAAACAGTGGCTTTAAAACTATGTCAGCCCAAGCCTGTGGATTTAAAGCTGCCGTGTGTCACTGTCCGTGGTGCTGAACCAACGCTGCCATTCATAGAGCGTGAAATAGATTGTTGGAGCTACAATTTAACAGTACATGTTTGCACTACAAATTCTCTACGCTTTCTGTCTGTCGGCTGAGCACATTTTCCAAACCTTTTCGGTCCTTTCGCAGATGCGGGGAGTGATGCTTTCAACCCCACACTCTTCAGAATACTTATGATATTCATGCAAGTGAGCACGAGCGCCGGCACTGTTTTATAACTGAATTCTGTGCACAGAAAGGCCTAATTAATGCAGATGGGAATGCAACGTCAATACAAGGCCGATCCAGCTCGCACTGATGTGAGTAATTATCCCCGATATCATGGCATTTCTGTGGATCACATCATGTGTCATTAATCGATCGCGTGTGGCAAGTTTGTTATGAAAATCACTAATGAGAGCTGCTCACCTGTCGGTCGTATCTTCACATCTGCTCTGTTTATGTGTCTCTGAGTGAGACGGATCCTCTGACGCCCCGAGGAGTGTTGTTCTGTTTCCGAACCTGACCTTTGATCCTCGTGTGGAAATCGGCAAAAGGAGAATAAAACATGCCCTCTGGGATCAGTATAGGATCACAGAGGGGGGAAAAAAGTGAGAGAAAACCTGCTTGTGCATGTTGAAGTGCATTCACTAGACAATGCTTAACCTTTGTTAGGTCAGAATTAATTGGGTGGTAAAAAGCTGTAATGAAATAGTGATGATTAGTTTGTTCTGTTGCTTCTCCTAATTAGTACAATAAAGCAATCTCCTGATATTTAAATCCAATCTATCAATCTACATTTCTTTGTAAATATCTATCTATCTATCTATCTATCTATCTATCTATCTATCTATCTATCTATCTATCCATCCATCCATCCATCCATCCATCCATCCATCCATCCATCCATCCATCCATCCATCCATCCATCCATCCATCCATCCATCCATCCATCCATCCATCCATCCATCCATCCATCCGTAATGTGCGTCTGAAATTATTGTGTTAACACTGATTAAAAGTCTCGTGGAAAAAAATGCAGCAGCAGTAGTATTTCCCAGGAGGGGATAATTGAACTGACCGTTTTCTTTCTTCTCCTGTGGTACCGATGCAAATTTGACATTTGAACAGCTTTTTGCCATAAGTGACTTCGTGTTTATGTAACAGGCTTCTCTATCATAAATAGACAAGCGGGTGACCCTTCCTTTTACAAAAAAATCATATCAAAGTGCGATAAGACCAGGAATATGTAGGAGGCCACAATGGATCCAGTGAACGTTGTTTGGTGACGAGCCAGTCGAGGAGTCAGCTTTGATGGATTATGTGCTGTTTATTTTTGCAGGTTTTCCTGCGCTCCCCCCCCACCCCCCACCCCCCACCCTCATCATGCCTGTCAGAGTGAACGGTCTTTGGGGATCGTGGTATTCTGAGAGCCGTGCTAACATCTGGTGCTTCTTTCTCTTTGTTATGAATCTTTATTTATTTCCCATTTAATCACATCTTTGTAGACCATCTCAGAAAACCCATGCAGAGTACTTTTGCTCTGATTAGGGATCAAAAACACAATAGGTCTCCCTTGTCAATACCATGAGGGCCATTGTTTCCCAGAAAGACATAGCTAATTCAGCTTCAGTGCTCCTCGTTGGCTTTGTGATTTTTGTTCCCTTGGTTTTTTTTTTTTTGGGGGGGGGGGCAGTGGTTTATTTGTCATTTCTCCGCGGGATAGTTTTCCTACACAGCTGTAGAGACGTGGAAACTGCCTGGCGGGGGGAAATGCAGGTACTGCATGATCTTTTCAATTATGCCAGTGTGTAAGCATCCTTTTTGTTCGAACACAGGCAGGCGTATCAGAAAGGTTGACAGGGTTCTTCTTCATGTCTGTGCCAAGCTCAGCACCTGGATGGCTGCACAGGGCACCTCTGCCGATTGCGCCTCTTTCAGACAAAAAGGCAGCCAGAATAGTTCCAGCTGTGCTTGTGAAGCGGCGATGATCTTGCAAGAAAAGGACGAGACGAAAAGAAAATTCCCCCCCCCGAGACACATTTCACCCAAATTATTTCTACATTATTTCTGGATGAAAACAAAATTTTTCCCATTAGCACCGAGTGAGAATTCTTCCCTCAACAAGCTAACTAGAACTGAAGCGCGTGTGGGTGGCGAACATTGTAAATGTGTCAGCAAAATAATTTCCACACTAATGCAAAAAATATTTACCCCGAATATTTCACACAGTGCAACTGCTATTTTCCGGAGCCCAGTGAGTGCCATTGCTGTTTTTATTACCCAAATTATTCACACCACTGTCAAGGTGACTTGTTGGGATGTCACAAGTGCACTACTTGAAACAGCTACCAAAAATATAGTCTCTTGAAGGAGCCAAATCAGTGACATAAGTCATGCATTGTGCATAACAGCTTGGTGTCATGCACAATTCCTTTATACTGTGTGTTCATTATCCCATTAAACTGGATATATGGAGTGGGCCAGGTGGAACGTAGTCATGCATGAACATTTTTCACTGTCTGTTTTGTAGAGGGAGTCCAAAAGGAGAGCAACCATTGATATTCATGGCACAGCCAGTATGAGGTGTGACAGTATTTTTTTTTGTGAATCTCTGAGTGTATATGGTAATACCAGAGCAGCCTCAAACCTCAACTGTAGTCTCCGCCGGAGGGAGGGGGGGTGCACTGCTCCCCCACGCCCCCACCCCACCCGCGCAGGCTCTACCAGATAAAGAACCACTCACTCAGAAGCCATAATTTTCTTTTAAAACACAATTTCTTGCCAGTTCATTTGCTTCTGCGCTGTAGGGAAAATGCAGGAGTGATTGTTGGTCCGGCCCAAACAATGTTTTTGCTAAATTAAGTTTTGCTCATTTTTATTTCGAAAAGGTGAATTACATGTCTATTTTCCCTTTATATCCGGTGTTCCGTCTGTTCCGCTGTTGATGTACTGTTGAATGATAAGCAGGCATTTTTCGGCCGAATGTTTAAGTTTACTGGTAATAGAGGCAAGGAATAAATGAGAGAGAAAACAAATACTAAGAGGTCAGGGAGACCACGGTGAGTCATCTGCTTTCTGGCAACTAATGAATCCCACAATGTTCTGCGCTGGTCTCCCCTGAGTGCATTCACATGGGTTTTATACTTGCATAGCTTTTGCATGTAAATGCAATATTTTACTTTTTCTGGTATGCAGTCATTGTAAATCAGTATGTATGTATATATATAAAGTGTTTGAGCAGTGGATGTCCCTAAGCTGAACTGTTTAAGTGCCTGAATAGCTGTAGATCTGAAGACAATAACAGCATTTTAGGTAGCAATTTAAATAGATTAGTGGTAAATAAATAAGAATAATGGATTCAGATAGATCAATAAAACTCTAGAGAAAAGAAAAGGACATATGATGGTATTAATGTACTGCATGTCGCTCTCTTCCCGTTATGCCTACAGTCTGTCTGTGTGTTATCAAGAGCAGAAGTTCATATACATTTTTAAAGGATTGGTTTACAGATGAAAACCAGCTTATCTAATTCTGCCTTTTGAATAGAAATAAATCTGTCCATCCTTCTGTTTATTGCTGAAATAGTCATTAAACTCGATGGGTGTTGCTATAATGTGTCAGAGGTTCATTATATCATTGTAATGCATCCTTTTGATGTAAAATGTATCAAAGCTGTTTTCAAAGCCACTCCAAACCAACATTGTTTCATGGCCCTACTTTGATAAGTTGACCTACTTTTTTAATCTTGCAAATGTGAGGAAAGTTGAGCACAATACACTAATGCAAATAAGTGCTTGCATGCACAGAAAGATATTCATGCTTCAGTGCCAGAGAGACAGTTGCAGGACCATTACATCTCGTTAACTAACAGAAACATATCCTTTAGCAGAATGTGGAATAAAGCTTTAACGCAATATGAATGGTAAGTGAGGCTGACTGGAGAGAGGCGGTGATGAGGTCAAGGGATGATACAATTCTGTGTGAGATGAAACTGAGGACACCATCTCGGCTTAAAGGCTCCTGGCTCCCCCTGAGGTTCCTCTGCACAGTAGACCCCCCCCCAAAAAAAAGGATTGGGAGGAAAAAAAAACCAAAAGAAGACTTGGGGAAAATCAGAACGATCTGGCCATGTGTCCATAAACCTGTGTTAAAATTGTTCATGGGAAAACGTAGCTCATTACTGCTGGTAGAAACATAAACCTTGAGGAGAACCTGGAGCAGTGCGCTGCTTCAGTTGAACACAGATAGGGAAGACATGAACCAGGCTAACCTGGTTTACTCAAAGATAATTAAAACCTCGGCTGTCTCGTTCAAGAGCACAAGGTTTGTTATTCTTCAAGTCCTTTTCTGATTTATTTTGCTTGATCCCCATTAATGCTAACTTTGATCTCTTTGCCTTGTGGATTAAAGTCCCACACTTTGTATATGAAACATATTAGAGCACATCCGCTTTCCAAATAAAAACATTTTTTGTGTGATCTTTTAATTTATATTTCTTCATTTATTTATTCGTTTTGTCATTCGCTGCCACAGTAGAAATGGTAACAGAAATTAGAAATAACGTCTGCTGCTTTGAAAAGGAAAATGTTGTTTTAGGCCAAAACGGATGTCTTTAGCAGCCTTTGACTAGGTCAAGTTGCAATAACATTTTTATCATTATTTTAAGAATCATCCTTGAATTTAACTACTGTCCACTGTGGCATCATGGCTATAGTAACAACCATCAGCAAATTGGTATAAATGCACTTACTTAGTTTAGTTTATTTCGGATATGTTGGTACATAAAAAAACAAAGACAAACTAACACAAACAACAAACATAACAGAACAAAGCAAAGCAAAGCAAACAAGGCAAAACAAAGCAAAATAGTAGCATAACTAATAATTGAATATTAAACAAATAAATAATTAAACAAAAAAACAGAAAAATACCTACTGATTTATCCATTATATTGTCCCCAAATGCAGTTAGAACGAGGTCAGTTTTTATCTGCTAACATCATATAGATCACAGTTAAAAATAAGAACCAACCAATTGCTTTTGTTGTTCAGTATAGATCTTGGTAGTTAACATCGTGATACAAACGAATAAGCTACATGTTGTTTTTGTACAATTCAGGTTATTTAAGTCATTACAAGGCACTGGCGACAGTCAGCCTGCGCTGAAGGTCCACATTACAAATCCGGAATGCAAATTGAAATTAAATTTTAAAAGCTAAAGAATCTGAAAATGTAAATAGAGGTTTATGCCTTTTCAATTATTCCTCAGTTTCTAGTTTTGGACTCAGCTAATTGTCGTAGATTCCCTGTCTGTTATCATTTGGCATTTCATTATGGTAGTAATGTGTTATTTTCCATTTATGTATATGTGTGTTATGATTGAATTTATTATGGCGCCAGACTTCATGAATATATGCACGGATAGAAAATAGCCACTCATTCACTCAGAAACAAGAAAATAAATACAAGAAATCCGATCTAATCAATGGCCAGGCCAAAAACACACGACAAAGAAAAGAAACAAGGAATATTTACCAGTTGTACCTGTAACCATGCAGGCAATGACCTTTATGTGTCTAAATAGACACCTGGAGATTAAAAATGCCTTTTTTATAGACCAGGCAAAGACAACATAATGACTACAGACTATAAAAGTTATTGTTATTTCAACAGCTTGCAAAGTGAAGAGTTTTCAAAGCCGTAGTCATAAGCATCTTTAAAATAAACACCCCTCTGAGCTTGTCATTACCAACAATAACATCAGCACAATGTCATCAGCGTCTGAACACATCGGAGTGAAATTGCTGTTTCAATTTGCCGTAGCATGCTTTGACAGATGTTTTTGTATATATAAAATTAGAGCGGACTCAAGTGTTGTTGTCCTTGGATTTCAAACGTTATTTTTTTTTAAATACGTAACTCAGAAAAAGGCCATTGAAAGCATGGAAGCCATTAACATTATGGAAATCAGTATCGGTTATCGGTTCATTATCATCATGACACGATAAACAGAAACAACAACAAAAAAACTGTACCGTGAGGGAACGTGAATGAACATTGAGGTTAGTGAAAAGCCAATCAAGAGTTTCTCCTTATGCTTTAATGTTAAGAAGAAGAAAAAAAGAAACGTCATCACTGGCAGCAGCATTTTACAGACCTGAACCACATATAAATGTACAGGGATTTATCTTTGTGCCATTGGTGCACAGACATTGACAAGTGACAGAGAGTCACGGCGCATGCTGAGGAAAGAGTGGACACAAGGACAAGTGGGCTTCATGTGGAGCACAACTACAAAGAAACACCCGAAAAGAAAAGTCATCTGTGATTTGCAAAGTGAAGAAAAATTGTGATTACCATCAACAACCTCCCACTCAGATTGACTTTTAATTCTTATGCTGCTGTGACAAGAAGAGTTGTCAAAGTAAATTAATTTGTGTAGCAATTAGGATTGTGCAATAAAGAATCTGACATGTAAAAAAGGATATTTGTCGTTTAACTCAATTAACTGCATAATGTGTATAATGTGTCTGGTGCTCCGAATAACATTTCATCTCTATTGTGGAGAATTTGGAGGAAACGTTGACTTGTACTAAAACAAAAGTGACCTTTCAAAAACAATGTTTCCAATAGATACCAAGAGATTGCATCATATAATTCTAAATAGTTAAATATGACCATTTGTGGTGTGTTTGTTGACTAGCAAACTGATGTCGTCTGGAAATGTTCTGAAAGAAAAATCCTTTTAATCCTATAATTAGAACTAGAATTGAATAGTCCTGTTAACTTAAAGTTTAAATTACATCATGTACTTGATTGAGATGCTACAGAAAGCGTTGCATTATATAATTCTCTGAAATTTGACAGTAAACACTTCACTATCATAGGCTGCACGGCTGCAGCCTCCGTTGGTGTGTGAATATATGAGTGAATGGGTGAATGTGATGAACAATGCAAAGAGCTTTGGGACTACTCACCATTCACCATTCAAAATCAGGTTGAAATGAACAATTTTCTTAGTAATGGCAACAATGGAAAGAGGAAACAACTGGTAAAGTCAACTGAAAATATAAAAAAAAAAAATCTGAAGTGAAGAACTCTTGATCGAAGTCCTTCATTTCTCTTAATGGTTAATATCTATTGTCGTTTTTGAGCTCTGCGTTGTCCTTTTCAATCTCTTGTCACCGCGTCGCCCCTCGCAACTCATTTTGCATCTGTTTGTTGTTATTTTGTCTTGCTGCTTGGTCCCACTGTGATCATTGTCACTCTCTTTAGGGCCATTTTGTGTCTCTTTTTTGGTCATTCCATGTCTCCCTATTGTCATTTTGTGTATCTTTCTGGTTGTTTTGCATCTGCTTGTTGTCAACTTGCAGGTCTTTGTAGTTGTTCTGGATCTCTCTGTGGTCATCATGCATCTCTACATTTCTGCCAACAGCACCCTGTACCAGTACCTTTTAGTACATCTGTAACCCATTTCGCCACTGCATAACTTAATTTCCCGCGCTTGCAGGAAAAACAAGCGCGAGTTCACCCCGGAGTCAGACGAGGACACGGCGGGCCATCGCATTGTGCAGCTCGACAGAAAACACACAGTGGAGCTTACACAGCATTCATTTATTGTCAGGCTCGTTCCCGCGCCCTGCAACAGCTTGCACTCTGTTTCCATCAAACGCAATGTTCACGGCAGCCAGTCAAACCTTTACCTTCCCGTTTGGAAAGACAATTTGGTTTATTTTACATGCAAAAGAGTTGGTTTACTCCAAAAGGAGCTTTTCGTTCCTTGTATTTTTTGTAGCTTCAGGCTTTTTCGACAGCTTGAGGTAGGCTGGAGCCCCCTGGGCAGCAGCAGAACCACACATTGTTAATGGGTGTCTTTACGGCACGACAGATCTGTCATCATAGTCTATTTTTATTTCGGTGGAGGCCCGGCAGGTTCAGTGGTGTGGCATTTGAAGCTCATGCTACTGACTAACAAACAGCGCTGCTTCACAGAGCCTACACAACTAGTTCACAAGCTGTTCTGTCGCACATGTTGCCTTCCATCATGCTGCTTTGGAGAGACTGAAATAAAGCAATGTGCTCCCTGCTAAATCTATTTTTCATTAGCTTTTAGCGCTGTGTTGTGCAAGCTGTTTGATTTCGGCAGCGCTGCCTTTAGAGCTTTGGCTCGGCACATCAAAACTCCTACATCTCCTCACAACTCTTAAAACCTTTGGAGGTTCCTTTCTTGTATTTCAGTCCGCAAATAGGAAAACCCAGGCGAACACATACGCCAGTGTGGCAAGAGGCAATTTGATAAATGGCGTGCATGCTTTAGTTTACAGCTTCAATGAGGAGAGAAGATCGCGTGCTTTGTGTTTCGTAAACAGCAATTGAATTTTAATAATAAGAAGCAGAAATGGAAGATAAAGAATGAAAATAACGTATAGGCTCATAATGTTTTGTTTATTTTTTTTTTTTTACCTTTTCTGTACCTGTAAATGTCCTTGCTCCTTTGCTTGTGCTGAATCTCTGTCAATGTCCCCACTGGGGTCCATATATTGAAGGCACAGTGTGCAACCCAGTGTCTGTGTGTACTTGCATACATGTGTGTGTCTCTATATGATTCAGAGGCCGACTGAGTATGTGGCAGAATAGAAGCCCTCCTCTCTTAAGATGTCTAAGGACCTCAGGGGCTCAATATAATATTGTTGTTTTCTACTTATTTTCTAAGAATGTTTCATTCCCAGTAGTGTGTTTCCCTCCAATATAATGCTGTTTATTGTGCTGGAAGGACAGGATATGTTTGTTTTGCAGTCTAAAGGATGTATTTTGTGTCTCCAAGCACTCAAGGTTGCATGCTGAATACTGCATAACTACAGTGTCACAGAGTACAAATAAAGGCCCAAGTGTGAGATGTTTCAGTTTGTCAACTTTTTACTACTTATGAAACATTCTCATAACATTTCTTCTTGTAACTTCAATGAAGACTGTGCTGCAGACGTGTGGCGGTTTATTGGAAACAGCTCCATTTGCTGCCCATGTGTATTTCCAAATTCCTGTTTGTTTGTTTTTTATAGTTCTCATATTCAGGCACCGTGCTGGAGCGGCACATTAGGGATGAATTGTTCCATTGAGTTTTACATAAACTAATCGGTTAATGGTTACCTTAGGCTAAAATAACATTATGAGTCACATTTATTTACAATTACGCTCCTTGAGCAGTGAACGTTTTGCATTTGGTTATCTGTAAAATGCAAGTAAACAGTTTTCACATATATTCAGGGTGTGATTTGCCTGGAGGGAAGCGGGGAGGTCTACCAACGCTCAGGTCAACACGTCCCCTATTCAACTGAATTATTTTTATTGGGGGGGGGGTGGCGCTAATAAAATCTGTGTCTGCGTAAGAGTGATTAAAAGTACTACACCAGCGGACCGAACAAAACACATCAAATAATTGAATTTTAAAATCCCAGTGAGAGGTGAAAGTCAGGCTCTCAACTCTGTGATCACATTCAGTTTGTCTCATCTTCCGTTGAGTCGCAGTTTTTGGTTGAATTCCTAAGAAGATTCACAAGACATGATATTGTGGTGTGATATTGGGGTTCATAGGAGATAAAAGAACTCAAAGGAGGCATGCGAGTTCGAGGATTCCTCTTTAAAAGTGGAAGTCAGATGGTTAAATTGTCAAACTAATTTATAATGACATTTTGTCTTTATTACATTCAGTCCTAAAAAAAGATGTTTTGATGCTTCCAGAGGTGTTTTATTCCCATTAGCAGTCTTCATTTTGTCTTCCTTTAGCAAGCTGGCATAAACCTTGTGATGGACTGATGGCCTGTCCAGGGCGTACCTGCCTTCGCCTATAGCCAATGTGGATCCTCTCCTGTGTCTTAAATGTGACCCTAGGAAGGAAACAGCAGTATAGACAATGGTTGCCAAACTAAAACAAATAAAAACAGTTTGAAACCATCAAATATTATCCAATAAAATAACAATAAACATAGAACAGATTTTATTTTAATTTAATGAAAAACATAACAAAATATTCTTAATGCCCTCACTTACTGCCTTTATGAAAGATAAGGAGGTTCGACACCTTGTAAGGATGAGTTAAAGAGGTTGTTATGATATTACAATTTTGTACGGTTTGGCAGTGGCTGGCAGATATTATCAATAAATCATCATATTAGGAGTGAACATGTCAGCTCCAAATTTTGTCCTCAGGTGTTGCACAATGTAAAAAAAAAACAAACCACTGTGATAATGTAAACTTCAGAGTGCACAATGAAAACCCAAAAGATGCAGAAAGGCAAAGATCAAGGTTCGAGATTTACAGAAGATGTATAAACAGCATGTTTCGGGTATGATTTCTCTAACGTTCTGAAGAAGAAAAACTGCTGTTGCTGCATGCCAGCTCATGCAGGAGGAGAATATGGAGTGGCTGCATGACACATTCTTTACTGACATTTTTGGTTATCTAGTCTCGTACTCACATAGTGACTTAAAAGGCATCAGGTAAAAAAAAAAACGTCAAACGGCGAGCTGGATTGCATCCATTGTTCTCCTCTGATGGATCATTTGCAACCACCCAGAGATAAATCAGCATGCTATTTTTGGGGTCTGACAGCCTCTACCTGTATCCAGCAGGCTGCGAGCCCCCACCCAGACAGTGGCTGGCCTAATGTCTGGTCGCACTGGCTTCCTTGAAGCGCTCCTGCAAGTTAATAAATTCTAGGCCATCTGTTTCCATACAGCCCCTTTCCATTACCAGGTCCCCCCCACCCCCACCCCCCCACCCCACCCCACACACACCCACCACCCCCAAATCCCCACCCCCTTTTTTTGGAGTTCTATCTAATTAACTTTCGTCTCTCTGCCTCTCTTTGTGCCCACATTAAAATTGGGCAAAGAGTGGGAGGCAGAGAGGAAGAGGAGGAGAGAAAGGACAGGGTGAGTGTAAAAGGGAAGAGGTAAATTTGTTTCACCTGATGTTTTGAGGCAAAGTAAAACAGTGTGCTAACCTAGTTAGCCGCACTGCTTTTTTGCGATTTAGCAGTGATGTTATTAATAACCATGTGAGTCTGAAGGCTACTTAACCATGCAATAAAGAGATGGGGCATTGAGTGCCACTGTTCTGCCTCCGCTTCGGAGAGGAACACTAATTGCTAGTCGGGGAATCTAATGAAAACCCTCCAAACAAATAACAAAGCAGACAGTGAAGAGTGTATGAAGTAGAACAAAGGGAGGAGAGCAATGCAAGGCAGAGAATATATGAAATAATTATAATAATAAACAGCGTTGGTATAGCTATTAAAGGCAGTTAATGCTTCACAGATAGTGAAGCAGCGATAATTCAAAGTCACAAAGAGAGACAGTAAAGATGCCAGCCATGAACTGGGAAAGGTGTTTGGAATCAATAACACGTGTATCTATAGTAAGAATATGGGAGGTTAAAAACAAATAATAAAGAGGACTTCTGTGAAACATGTTTAGGAAGGAGATTTGAAAGCTGACCCAAAGGGACATGAAATTGTCTCATTTCATCATCGGATGCCTTTTTATCAAATAAATATGAGCACCATGTACAACTCCCACAGATTCTGTGTCCTTTCTATGGATGAATGCTGTTGTTCCGAGCAGAAATGATTGTTGGGGAGAAAAAGAAATAAGCTTCCTGACACTGAAAAGACGAGTGATGCCCACAGCATATAACGCTTTTAACTACTTTTTGCTCTCACAATCAAACTGAAAGCATCAACTATCAGAGCGATTACGGTGCCAGAGTGCCCCTGTGGTTTTGCCATTAACCCATAATATATTGGCAATAACATGCCACACCGGCACTACAGTATCATCATACATGCACTGAGGAAAAATGTGGCACATAAATTGCATTGCCAAAAGAGCCTGGCGCTCCGCACAAGGTTAGGAATCCCCATCGTGGAGGAAATGTAAGTTATGTGTCTGCATTAAGCTGTAATGTTCTTGGAGGACATGATGCCACTTTTTTACGGTGAGGCTGTTGACTATTCATGAAAATCATGAAGGTGGCTGTAGGAGATTAGATTCCTGCTGTTGCAGGAAATCTTGTAAGTCCGACTTGTAATTTCTTGGTGTCTACCTGGGCTGAAGGTTTATGTTGTTTTTTATAGGAAGTGCCAGCTGTGTGACCCCAAGGCCCATGGTATCTATTCATAAACTACAATAAAGATGCATGATTGTCAGTGTGAAAATAAGGCATCCTTTCAAACATGCAGGCTTTCTACCCAGTGGCGGGGATATTTCCAACACATGTTTTAGGCATGTCCCATTTGCATGAATCCTATGCATATTACATTGCGCCGACCTGTTGGCAACTATGGGAATTGCCATCATCGGTTGCAGGCCATAATACTAAATTACTGCTGCCTGTCATATGCCACCATGCTTCTGCCACAATTTATGTGCAGAAGACCATTGTCTTCTGGCCCAAGAGGCATTTTGTATGTCTCAGATTTCTACTTTATAACACAAGTGTCGAAGAGCCCCCATACATGCCAAGTGAACCAAACCCTGGCACATGCCAAGATTTTCCCATCCAAATGCGTGTTTCATTTGTTTCTCCGAGTGGAATCAGAGAAATTCAGGGTGAACCACATGGCCGTCCCGTTGACAGCCGGGGAAGGCTGCATGTGAGCAAAATGAAATGAGAGTGATTGGGATGGTTTTACACCTCAGAGGAACTCATCCAGAAGGGCATGTCCCTCATTACAGCTGTTTTGGAGAGAGGCCTCGTTCTGCCGCCGTGCTCTTCCTCTGCGTCCTCCACCTACAGCAGGTCAGGGAGGGAGGGAAAAGTCTCTGACATGACCTCCAGTGAAGTGAGCATGTCGGGAACCGCTGGAGATTGGGGGTGGAACCAATGTCGGGAGAGGGAGAAACACATGCCTCGCAATCAGCCATGAAATGCAACCTGGCACCAATTGGACTAGGCCTGCAGGGAGCCTCAATAGACCTAAGCCTGCAGAACAACAGGGAGGGAGGAGCGGGGAGAGGGTGAGGCATGCAGGGGGTGTGGAGAGGGCTGTGGGCCGCGAGGTCATTCTACCTCACAGGGTGTTTTATTAATGTAATTAAACACGGGCGAGCTCTCTGGCTCTGCATCATAGCTGACCTCCACAGCAGAGGGAGGAGCGAGGGAGGGCTGGTGGGGAGAGATGGACAGGGAAAAGGAGGCCGGGGGATGTGGGGAGGGAGGGTACAGGGGGGAGAGGGAGGGATAACAAGGACATGAGATTGGCAGGATAAGGCAAGATGAAACAAGAGAGGACAGAGCTGAGCAAGAGGGATAAAAGAGATAGATGCAGCGTGATGCATGAGTGGGAGGGCAAGAAGTGAGTTTAGTCAGAGAATTAGTGCACGGGACACGGCAAGTGAGCCACGGAGGAGTCACGGCCAGGGCATTTGAGGAAAGAGAGGTCAACATCGGGGCAAACAAAGGCCTCGAGGCCTCATGCAGAATGTGAGGAAAGTCGTGTAATCACATTAGACACAGTTTGCTGCTCTGTCCAAACACGCTCTCTTCTCGCATAATGATCATGTTTTATACGCTAATATAATTGATACTCTTCATGTAAGAGGAAATTCTTTCTGGAGTAGATTGCTACACTTTTAATAAAGTAACCTACATCCATCTGCTGTGCACTTCAGAGCTGATCTCAACTTATTATGGAAGACAGTTGCACACAGTCACACCTACAGGCAATTTAGACTCAACAATGAACCTCAAACACCTGCTTTTAGACTGAAAGAGGAAACAGGAGAACATGCAAACTCCACAAAACAAAGTTCTCCAACCCCTGATTTGAACCAGATATTGACTTGCTGTGAGTTAAGATTGCTACCACTCCCCTGACATGGATGGATTAGTAACATAATCATCAGAATCTATCATTAATTCACAGAGCGGATCAGAATACTCCACAACTATATTTATAGTACAGGGTGACGACAGAAATTACAATGGCGCCCGCGTGCGCCGGTTAATTAAATTTTGCTAAAGGAACTTGCACCACCTCCACACAAGGCTATTTAATTTCATGGACACACATTTTTACTCTCCGTTCTGGACCTTTGTCCACTCTTTTCTCCAATCATCTCCACTCTGACTGAGGCATGAAAGAAAAATCAACAGAATCCGCATTTCACAGGAGAGCTTTCCTCTAAGTGAAAATGGTGCTTTTGGCCCGGCTAAAGAGACCGCCGTGGCTATAGTTCCAGTTGTAATGGAAAATGCCCAAGTTTCAGTGAGTGTGTGAGGGTGTTCATTCCCGAGCTCGCAGGTACATATCAGAGCCTGGCTAGAATTACCCGTCAAAGCTAACGGTGCTTTTTACCATCGCTGTCCAAATGTTTAGGGTTTCTGCCCAGGGCTGTGTTTCCACATTTCAGCTTTATGGGGATGGACTCCAAAACAGGCTTCCACTAACATGTTACTCCCAAGCAGCATCTGACCTGTTGGTCTCCGGGGGAGGAAGGAGAGAAAATGTGAAACTGGAAAAGCGGGACATATCCTGATTTGTGAATTCAGAGCAGCATGTATTTCATCAATCCTCAATCTGATTGGATTTCTCATATCTAATCAGCTCCCTCTGAGAGGAAAGCTGATGGATTTTCAGATATTACAGAGGGAGGACCATGACTATTTCTGTTTTTATTGGATTACACAATTAAAAAGGACAGAAAGCTGGCACAAGAAGTGCAAACCTCCGCGATCCAATACACTCGCTCACTACAGTGCTGCTAATTTAGTCAACAGCGTCTTGGTATACAACTGTGTAGCGCCATGATTAATTTTATCTCGGAAGACAAGAAGGTCACACACAGGACTCGGCCAAGATACCGTGCCTCCGTTGAGTCACGGTCAGACGGTCTCTCAAGCAAAACTTGGAAAAGGAATTATTATACATGAAATCACCAGCCGTATCAACTGTTCATGCAATTTTAACAAGCCAAATTGTGACCTCTTTTTCTCAAGTGCTCTGGGTAGACAGACTCAGGGATGGCTGCGAAACTCATGTCAGGTGCAAACAGCCACACTGTGGAAAGAATCAAAGACAGTTCAGGGATACAGCCACACACACCACAATGATCCTTGTACCAGAATGATGAGGAACACAGAGATCTGGATGCTGCAGGGTACGTTATTAAAGAAACAACAGGCTCCCAGACAAAGACAGAGCAGGGTTGAAGAGTGCACTTCAGTGCCATAGATTCTTGTGCTTGAGGGGATAAATTCCCACTTTTTGTGAGAATTTCACCATTTTTCCACGCACGCTCACTGCACCGGACTTGCACACACACGGTTTTCAATGCAACAGCCGTGACACTGATTATGGGCGATGTATGTAAACATGACTGTTGTGAAGTTTGAGTTTGATGTCTCTAAACAGCTCGTTTCCACTGAGATACTGCGGAAAGCGGACTCTTCAAAGTCTTTGAAAACGGGACCAAAATTTTGAAATGTGTTCATGGCGCCGAAGCTGGCTTTACCATTTGGTGCCTCTTCTGGCACGTCTGAAAACGGCTTTGAAGGATGTGTTTCTAAAAGGCCCAGCTGGTGCAGATGGTGTTTGAGAAGGCTTGAACTGGAAAGTGCCAAAATGAATGGAAGGAAATGGCTTCAAAAAGACTCACAATGCTTCTTCAGTATCCTAATATATGCAGGATTGAACAAGTCACTAAGTATTAGGAGTTGTGAAGTAACTTCACCCATGTTTAAAAAAAATGTTTAGCTATTCATAAAAGTAGCTCATATTTCACTTTTAACTCTCTTATGTAGGACCTCCCAATAGCGTGCATGTAATTGTGTAGTTGTGACACATTTTTTAGCACTGTGGGTCACTTTAAGGGCTGAATCGCTGCAAATTTCAACTGAAATTGGGAGGGGAATGCAAATCTCACCTACTATCCCCCAGCAGAGAAATTGATTAAAAAGCCAATGACAACAAGAAACAGCAGCGACAAAGGACATTAGATAAACTACCAACATGTAGACGGTAGCTGACAGCACACAGAACAGTAAATTAATGTTCCTTTTGGAGGTTTGGAGGCAGGCTAACGTGAGCCAATACTTAACTTAACAGCCACAGAGCAGGGCAGAGAACTACAGAGGTTCACCGACTGTTTTCAACGAAGACAAAAGTAACAAACTCCCAAAAACGCCATTATTATATCCATCCACTGTACCACTTTGTTCAACTCAGTGTTGCAGTGCTGGAGCTGATCTCAGGTGACTTTAGGTGTTTTTCCCAAGTTGAGCTGTGATTACATGAACCATAAATTAACTAAACGCTGTTGTGACTCAATTACTAATTAAGTAAAAACGTATTTGATTGAAGTTCCCATCGTATCGGATGAGGTGGTTTAATCCTGTTCAATCGAGCCCAGTTCACGTAAATGGCACATTGAATTGTTCCTCTCTGTTGTACCCCTGTGCACATTGCGTTATATGTTATGTATACTCACCATGTGACGCTCCATGCACCAAAAATATTGGTGAAGAAGAACAACTGGTCAATGCTGGAGACAACGTTGCCCCGTCAGGCAAAACACACTATAATGTAATAATGGCCAATAGTGTAATAATTCTGGCCTTTTTCAATGTAACAAATTCCATGATGTAATAACTTACATGATTGAAGTAGCATTAAAAACATCCCCCTTTTAAAATGTGAATGACTGCAGCTAATAATGTGAGGACATATTAAATAGAGCTGTAGTACTTGAGAAAAGGGCTTTTTGTGCAGTATGCTGATCAAAAACAGTCCATTTGAGAGCCGTCATATTCATTCATTGAAGATACACACTCTGTAACGCTCTCAATAATGGTTGTAAAAAAAATTGTTTACTATTTTATTATATTAGTGGAAACTTGTTACAGCGTTTGTAAGAATGGCCACATGTATTACATTGCTGGTTGTTACACTTCATCTCTTCCTGATCAGACTCTGAACTCTGACCATGTTTCTTTGGTGCAGTTTTAACAGCAACACAACAAACTTTAATATATCCTCAATACCGTCGGTTCTCCGATATTCTTCATGCACAAAGAATCACACTTCACTCTGATTATATCATTCATTGGTCATGTAAATGAGACAATCTGAAATAATTCAATTAGATTGCAAAAAAAAAAGGGGGGGGGGTGGATTAGCCTGTCAACACAGTGGCCATTGATGACTTCCACTTCTGAGAGTGTTTCCTTAAAATGTGCTTGTTAATATACCGTAGTTTGACTCAAAACTGCTGCGTTGTTTCTTTGATGAATGTAACATTTGGCCTTTGGACGTGGTTCATTTCGTCGTGTTGTTCTGCACTTTTACCCAAAATTTTATTATTATTTATTTTAGTATTTCCTGTGAGTCTTTCAGTGAGTCTGAAAGACCTTGAAAAACATTTTTTTTCATCAATGCTGTGCATAAGTTTGTCTCTATTTGAACTGGTCCCTCTATGAAATCTGTTGATGCAACAAGTCCTCACAAAATAACTCTTTCGTAAATCACAAAGCAAAGCTGTTATCTCATTTAGAGTACAGCACTGAATGTTGTTCACCTGATACCCAAAAAAAGAAAAAAGAGCTCAAAGAAGTGTTTCATGCTTTTATATTATCCAGAAGCTGGCTTAGAAACACAAGGGCCACGAGCTTTCAAATAGTAGTGCGGTTGCTTTTGTGTCTCTTTGTCTCGGTTCTTTTTTTTTTTTTTTTTTTTTTTTTTTTTAATGATTCCCCATTCCTCTATTTTAACAATTCCACCAGTGGTTTGGCTTTAGAATACCCACACAGTACTTCACTCGCAACAAAAAAGAATATTCAGTAATGATATTTCCGTTTGCCACTAAATGAAATACTGCTCGACATGCAAATATAGCACTGTTAATTTGTATTTGTGTCTTCATCTTTCACGTTTCTACTGAAAATAATCCGAGCCCCTTGCCTTATTCAGGCTGATGGATAGGCTTGTGCTTTTGAATATAAACTAGAAGAATAGTGGTTTTTATTAGGTCGGGAGGTTTAAAGAGCAGTGCTTTAAAGGAGGGTGGGGTGAGAAATGCCCCTCCACATATGACAGCCTGAAACACACCCTGTCAAAATGCATTTCTCATACTCATGGCCTGCATCAGACGCCTTGTCACAATGATTGTATTTCTCTGTATTAATTGATGGCTTGTAATGGAAATAAGAGATGTCGGGAAATGTATCAAACTGCAGCAGGAACAATAGCAGAGGCAATAAGCAAACAAATATCAAACGGATAAATGAGGGAGAATATTAGATATGATTGATGACGGGAGAGGACACATGCACGCACCCACGCACACAGACACACACACACACACACACACACACACACACACACACACACACACACACACTAGCCAAACTGTTGGATTATCGGTTAGTGATATATTATAGTAGTATATATAGTAAAACAAGCCTGCAACATGTACACAAACATAAACGTGTGTGTGTGTGTGTGTGCGTGCGTGTGTGTGCATCTCGTATTCACTGTTAGTAGTGGCTAGAGACTCTGCTTGGAGCAAAATTATTACAACTAATAGAGCAGGAACGAGGAATTTGTAATCCGTGGCAGAATTGAATTACTATCCAATAATGCTTATTTCAGTACACAAAAAGACATAATCCTATTCATCTGCAAGCTTTCCTGTTGTGATCAGCGTTAGCGCTGCGGAATATCAATGCAGATACGCACAATCATTACATTATTGATATGAAAGCTCATTCGTCCTTTGCCCTCTAAGTTCAAGCACAGCTTAATGAGGTATATCTGTTTTTTCCAGGTATAAATATTTACGACTGCTTTGGTTATGCACATGTCATTAGATTGTATGCTGTCCTCAGGCATAATGAACCGAGAAACCATCACACACAGTTAACGATGCAAGCACATAGTGTGTCCATGTACACAATTAGTAATGCTACAGTCTGCTACGATCATCTGTTTTTGACACCATTTATGTCTTTTTTTTTTTTGTCGTCACCACCACCCCTCAGCCCCCCCCCCCCCCCCCCCCCCCCCCCCTATAAAAGCTTATGAACTGACGTGTTAAGGAGTCAGCCTGCATTTTCTGAAGAATAGACTAGCATGCATCCTTTATATGGGTACCCTGACCTTTAACACACACACACACACACATAACATGCACCTGAATACCATATTTACCTTCATATTTAATTTTTGGGATTATTATTTTTTTATGGAGAACGTCACAGACATAGTCAACTCACTTTTTCATCACCATATGTCCAAAAATATATTTAGGACACTATCCTAGGCTAACACAGATAGGGAATACTTAACTCTGCAGATCAGACAAACATAAAATCCTTGATGTTGGGGAAATAACTACAGAATAATAGAAGAAGAGGAAGAATGAATGAATGAATGAATGAATGAATGGGGAATATGATTATATGATGCAGAACTTTGAGTCCATTCAAATAAGTCAACTATCCTCACATGTTTAAACAAGCTTGTTACAGTACTTTTAGGCTACAGTACTCTTAGGCTGCAGTACTCTTGAGTTACAGTACTCTTAGGCTACAGTACTCTTAGGTTACAGTACTCTTAGACTGCAGTACTCTTGGGTTACAGTACTTTTAGGCTACAGTACTCTTGGGTTACAGTACTCTTTGGCTACAGTACTCTTGGGTTACAGTACTCTTAGACTGCAGTACTCTTGGGTTACAGTACTCTTAGGCTACAGTACTCTTGGGTTACAGTACTCTTAGGCTGCAGTACTCTTGGGTTACAGTACTCTTAGGCTACAGTACTCTTGGGTTACAGTACTCTTGGGTTACAGTACTCTTAGGCTACAGTACTCTTGGGTTACAGTACTCTTAGGCTACAGTACTCTTGGGTTACAGTACTCTTAGGCTGCAGTACTTTTGGGTTACAGTACTCTTAGGCCGTGGCATATGGCGTGATGTAGAATCTTACAGTTTGTCAGCTGTTCAGTCTTAACCAGGGTCTGTTCCCACGTTTGTGTTTGGAAGTGTATTTGGGCATATTCACACTGAGCACCTGCTACGGTATCACCCAGTGTTACTTTCTCTCCAATTTCTCAGTGGAACTGATAAATGTCTCAGTTGTCCAGGTAGGAGGCATCTCAAAACAATGGAATCAGGGCAGCTGGACGTGGTCATATGTCTTCAAAGACATTTCTCAACCTCAGAAGTTCATGATGTTCCCTTGAATAGATTGGTTAGTCTAATTAAATGGTGGGAAGCTCAGGGTTTTAAACTCTGTGAGTGTCACCAGAGGTTTCTTATGTTAATAGTGTAATGTTTCATATGTTAATAGACCGAAGGGCCCAGGGTTTTGCCTCACAGAAGCGCTACTGTCTTCTAATGACCTCCATTGTAGTTTTGGGAGCTTAGGTATTAAGAAGTGATTAATGTATTTACAAATGAGCAATTTTATAATAATAATAATAATAATGCTATTAAAAATGTGTTGCTCACCTTCTATGACAATGTGAGCTAAATCAAACCAGAGTGTGTCTTGTGCAGCATTGCCCATCGTGCACTAGAAACACCTTTTTCATGGTTTTGACAAAAAGAGAAGAAGAGAAATATTCTCGACAAATACAAATTCCCACAATAACAATCGTTAGAAGACTTGAATGGCGGTTCGCCACAGCAAATCATCGTCATAAAATCCTTTACCTCCTGTATCCTAACCGTCTGTCTCCCCCCACTGAAACTATGAACCTCCTCACTGGCCTTGCTCCTCTCCTCCTCCCTCGCAGCTCCAACTTCATCATTTTTACCAAATTAAAAAGTTCTCACAGGGAAAAACATTCACTACTTGCATGTACAGAATATTGTCTGTTTATTCAAATATAACTTCTCACCTCAAATTAATAGAAGTAACGTGATGATAGTCAAAGGGATTTTTATGTTTTGTTTTCAGTGTGGCTACATAATAAGACCCCATCTGTCCACAATTTGTCTGGCGCATTATTGTTGTAGAACTTTGCTGAGGCCAGTACTTGTCAATATCATTTCCCAGTTATGGTTTAGGATGACTTGTACATGAGCACTTACTGGAAGGAATAAGCCAAAGATCCAGGATGATGGGAGAATGTAGCAGATTGTGCAGTGTAGTGTTGTGGTTGGTCTTACAAAATTCCTATTAAATTACACCTGGACACCACAGTGAACAAACAATCACAAATAGTATAAATTTAAATGCACGTAATGGCAAAACAGAGAAAGCACGAGAAGTCCCCACAACCTCCATCATCCATATGATACATACACTGTTACTGCAGTTACATTACTACTACCTCGCTCTACGTTGGGTATTTCCCCCTTTTTTGTTAAGGTCAACATCCCTCAGCTAGAAACTGTTCAATACATAGACCACCATACACCTTATATTTCAGGTTTTATTTTAATGTTATTTAATTTGTGTAATATCTTTTTGATTTGGTTATATTCTCTCTATATATGTGCATCAGTCTGTCCATCTTTAAGGTAAATAGTGATAGCTTTATTGTCATTCATACATACACACCATAGGCACATACAAGAATGACATGTTTCTGCAAATGGCTCAACTTAGGGTTTTAAGAACAATAAAAGTAGAGATGCAATCAGTAATTCCCTGTGTTTGTCCATATTAATGCTTTTCCCTCATCAACGTTGAGGAAAAAAAAAAACTTAATTTGCTGCCTCATCTATCCTGTATTCCTGATAGAGAGATAATTATTGCTATTCACTTCTATCACTGGTCATAATGCTGTGGTTAATTGTCCCGAACAATAAACTATCCATAAACTATCAACCACCCTTGGAAAAATTCTATAAGTACAAAAGAAAAGAAAAAATGAGTGAAAACTTCCCCAAATGCAGTTATTATTCAGTTCAAAGTACAAAAATATGGTAATTTCCAAATTGGTCTAATTTTCCTTTTATGTACTGTAAGTATCAAGGGCAGACCATTTGAGCACCCGCTGAGCCGGAGCCATCCTAAAATATCTGGAACACATCTAGATGAAAGAAAGATGTTTTGAATAAAAAGCAAAGTGCAGCCTCCAGCCCTCATAACCTCTCGGAATAAATTTGTGGATATACTATCAGGGGGGCCTGAGGAGGGCCTCACATGTGACACAATCACAGTGAGAGTATGCAAAGAAATCGGCCCAAAGCGATTCCACAAATTAGGGAATGGGGCGAGGGAGGTCCGCAGCAGAAATGAATGGAGTTGCGAGAGTGGTATTAGCAATGCCTCCAAACTGAGTAAACCCAGAGAAATATTTCTCCATCTATCAGGTTATACAAACATTTGGAAGTCATTTTAGGGCTCTGGTGATACAAGCCTTACTCCACACGCTGCTGTCTTTAGAATAAACCCTGCAATGGCTTCTCATTCAAACACTTGGGAATTAGGAGAGTCAACCCCACAAGGGTTGACTTATTCTTATTAAGGGATATTTGAAGACTTGGAGGAAAAAACTTGAGAATACTTACAGATTTTTAAAGCAAAGTAAGAAAAAGCTTCCATGAGCCATTTGCACATACTGTATTAGGATCTATTCAAAAGTACAGAATGACCAATATTACACAATACTTACCCTTTTTCTTTTCTTTTCTTTTTTTTTGCCTGAAAACCAAAATCTCTCAATTTTCAGCAAAATACTGGTTGAGTGAGTCGTCTTCAGGTTTGAGCCCCTATCTTCCACTTCTGAACACTTTCAGACTGCTGAAGCCGTAAAAAAAAGTTCAATATAAGCGAAGTCCATTTACCATTCCACCGAGCACCATCGTCTTTCTATAATATATATTACTCACAACCAAGTCCTCAAAATATGATTTATTTAAAGTGCCCGATGTGATTTAAAAATATATATTCTGTCATTTGCATTAATTTCATAGCTCACATGTTCAAACATAGTTTATCATCTCTTTTTTCATATGTACACGCTTAATGCATCAATGAGGAGCGATTGCTGGGAGCATAATATACTATCATATGCTCATATACATAACGGCAGCACCTATCTCAGTGTTTAGCATAACTATTTCATGGTTACTATCAATTTTCTATGGTTGTCATGAATTATTAGTTTGGAATAAACAGGAGGATGTCTGGTCAAATATGGCCACATAAAAAATTAATGAGCTTTGCATCCCGGGTGAGCAACATGGTGGCGATAGAGCCACACTGCAAGACGAGCATGGTGTGGAGTTTACATGTTCTCCCTGGGTGTGTGCGTGTGTGTGTGTGTGTGTGTGTGCGTGTGCGTGTGTGTGTGTGTGTGTGTGTGTGTGTGTGTGTGTGTGAGAGCTTCCTCCAGGTACTGTGGTTTTCTCTGACAGTCCAAAAAACATGGATGTGAGATTAATTGGTGATCTTGAATTCCCCCCTGGTGTGAGTGTGAGTGTGTGTGGCTGCTGTTTTTCTCTGCTTGTTTGTTTGTCCTATGATGGACTTTAACCCCGCCCACTTGTATCCTGCTATCACCCATTGTAAGCTGGGCTCCTGACCAGGATGAAGCAGTAATGAAGGATGGATTAACAGCATGGGTGTTAAATGCCATTAGATAGACAAATAAATAATAAAATGAGAGTCTGATAACCTTTAAATAAAGACAATAACAAGTGTTTCCCTTTGCTTTGTACTGGGGGGGGGGGGGGGATTCCTACTTTAAATCAGACCCCTGAAAAACATTTTAGAGACGGAAATGTGCATTACAATCAAATTATTTTTGGAGGACTAGATTTGACCTGGATATGAAAGACGAGAACTTCTAACAGGTCGCCGGTTCCCTGAGCACCCCCTCGCCTCCCCCTGACCCCCTAGATGCGTCCTGTGATATCAATGGCCCAATGTGATGTTGATAAAAGTTTAATAGCTTTATTGGTTAAAAGTTTACATCTTACTGATTTCTCAAATTTTCTCATAAAGTTTCCAGGTTTTCATTTTGTGTCTCTGAGATAAGTTTTCATCTCCCCGCTAGATCGCTTGTTAAAAAATAATGGAGTGATTTCACATCAAACTTCCCAATTTACATTTCTTGTGTAACTTTCTCAAATATCTGATGACTCACTCTGAACTCGGGGGCGTATTCAAACTCTGCATCCCACTGAAATGCATACGACTTTCTCATATTTTCATGATGGCTAAAAATGGAGAGCACGATTCGCTTCTATTTCATGTCTCACTTTCACAGTGTAGTTTTCATAGTTTTTGCCTCTGATTTATTCTCTTTGTCTGAGTTTCATCACCACTGTTGTCCTTGCAGCTTCTTGCCTCTCCCTGTACAAAATCAGCTGACCTTCCCTTCTTCTGCACTCAGCTGCGTCTTCCTCTCCAGGCCACGCCCCCTGTTCACCCCACTACTTCTGGAGTTGTCTCAGAGCTCCGTGCCGCTGACTTTCACCTTCCTTGTACCTGTTTGTACTCTGGCTTTCATGAGGGGCTCGCTTTTGGCTCGCTCCCTTCTGCTTTGTCTGCCTGCCCACCTTTTCTTTTTTTCTTTTCTTTTTTTTACTTTTGCAACTCCAAGAGAAACCTTTTTTGATCCATGTGAGCTCGATTTACCTTTATCTCCTCCTTTATTGTATTGTACTCTTGGCTCCTTTTTCTCTCAGTACTTTACCTCAAAATGACCTTCTTTCGACTTGCATAAACTAAATTGTAGCATCACTCAGTTCTCTAGCATCACTTCAGCACATCTCGAGCAACAGTTCTGGGACAGTAAAAAGTTTCTATTAGATATATGTGATATTATTTTACAATGAAACACAGCAATGATTTTCTTTTCTTTCTTTTTTTTTTTTACTTTGGATTCATAGCCTTGCCTAGAGGTGCTTTGAAAGGATTTTCACAGGTGTGCGTGAGGGAAATGTGCTGTATGGTGAGTGAGGTGAAGCACTCGGGCTACACAGGTCAGGTCTATGTTTGCTTCATGACGCCCAGCGTGTGTGTAAAGAATTATCTTCACCCAAAGCCAAGCGCTGGTTTGACATCTTAGAGAGCTCCAACCCATCACCAGACTGTTAACATATTTAAACTCGATAATGGGTAATTTGTCAGTGCTAATTTGATATGCAAATGTTCTCATCAGGCGTCGTAACAAGATTAGCTTGGTAGACGCCAAGTACTCTGTAAACCACAATGGCATGTTTTGCTTTCATATTTCAAGCGCAGATTTATTTTTTTTATTTGCGACAGTGCCGACTACTTCACAACACTTGTACATGTTGTATTTTCTACTCACATTGTCATTTTAATTAAGTTTTAGGACCACAGATTTTCAGAATGTCCCGCTAACAAACGCCTCATTTTGCATGCAGGTGGTGAACCCAAAAACACTAAAACAGAGATTCTATATTGTGAATTGCTCCATTATTTTAACATATTTCCTCTCTTCACCACCACATGTGATTGTATAAATTGTTACTGCCTATAGTGCGGCTTAATAATAAGGCGATTCCATTGCATGTAATTGCTTGAACTGACAAGGTATCCAATTTGAATCCACATGAACTCATTTTAAATCATCTCAAATCAAGTTTATATGTATCGCGCATTTAAAAATGACAAGTCAAATTCCTCCACAAGACCAGATAAAAACAATAAATCCGTACTTTAGATAAAAAGTAACATTTAGATACAATTTTCAATACAATATGTGGGGTTTTCGAAATAGTAAAACTATACTTATAATAGTAACAAAAGATAAGGTGGGAACTCCAGACGGAGTAAATATGTTTTTTGTTCTGAAATGTTTGGGCTGCAACTGCAAAGTCAGCTCAAAGCACAATACTAAATAAATAGTTACAAAATCATAATGTAATTAGGCAAGGGAATATGTGAGGTATTTTCTTTTTTTCATCTTATGTTAAAAGATGAGCAGCAGTATTTAGATGGAACTGGAATATAGAATTTCCAAACTCTGCCCGGTTCAACTTGAGGTTAAAAAGCATGAACTACTTTTCCTCCATCTTTATAATAGAAGAAGGGTTTTTACTTACAGTAAGTTAGAATTATCTGGCTGGATTTAACCATTTATTTAATATAGTATTCAAATGTAAATGGGGCATGTGGAATAATGCTTCTGAGTGCGATAGGTGATACCGGCCAGGAGGGTCATAGCACTGTACGATGGCATTGAGTGATACTGGGAGATTGGAAAAGGGCTCAGCATCTATACATCTGGTTTGTATTATTTTATTTGCTAAATTAAATGTAGGATGTTCTGGGATGTCAATTTCAAAACACACGTCGCATGTTTCAGAATAGATGATTGAGTAAGTATGTTTGTATGTTGTTTGATAAATTGTGTTTTTTAAAATATACATCAAAAAGGTGTCATTTATATTAGTGAAAATAGAAAAGGACCCATAATAGATCTCTGAGGTACACCAAAGATCAGAACGACATGTTACACAAATGAGAGTGAAACCAATTTACAGCATTTTCTATGCACTGCTTCAATAGCAATTTCATGATCCATAAGATGAAACACTTTTATGAAGTCCAACAAAACAAGAACAGAAGAATCGCAAGCAACGGTAATAAGCTAAAGGTTGTCGAGCCTCTGAAAGGGCAAAGTCAGTGCTGTGATTTGGCTTAAAACCAAACACACGCAGTTCACCTCAAGAAGTATATGTGAGTGAAAAACTGTGCTTGAAATGTAAGATGTCAGAATTATTGTGAAATTTAAACTCATGCTGCAGAGTGAAGTAATCTGCGTTATAAAGCCCACATTGTTTATGAGCCATAACCTGCCTGCTCATATTTTATGTGAAAATAAGTAGATTTTTCCTGAAGGAATTCATGCAGATCATAGGTTGATGTTAAATAAAGTTTGTTTACCAAAGTTTGTTTACCGGTCATCTATTTCGTGGCTTCTTGTTATTGTGCTCTATAAGCAAGAGCAAAAGGATGCTTGGGAGGAACGGAGCTTAAAGACATATTGGATGCTGGCTACACCAACATATGTTGTTGTGTTCATATGCCTGCATGGAGCCATGAGACCTTTCTGGACCTTTCGCAGCACAGACCAGCACTGACTAACAAGGACCAAAATTATAGAGTTCCGTTCTCTACAGGTAGATATGTAGTTTTTCAAAATGATAGATTTTCTGCTGGTAGAGTTGCTATAGTACTATTTCAGTGTAAGGTTTTGTTTTGCAGCCGAACTGACAAAAACAAACATACGACCCAAGTTTTTTTGTTTATTTTTAACCTGTCAAAAGATTGGGACAGCTGTCTGGATGCTTGTCTGTTGGCCAGGAGCAGTTGATCACTACTCAGAATGAGTCATGCAGCTCAGAAATCAGGCCACAAACAGGCTCAAATTGTTGAGGTGGTGAACACATTGGGGTTTTTTTGTTATTTTTAAGAGCACTCTACAATATGGCCCCTATTTGTGAGCTTGAAGAGCCTCTGGCCTGCAGATTTCAGAGGTCTCTCGCCTCTAATTCACATGATTCCAATGATCCAACAACACAAGTTATTAATAGGCTTCTCCAGTGCATAATTGGAACATATTCATTCAAATCCCATGTAGTGGCAGACAGGATGTAGGTACTTAGAAGCAGACATGAGAACGCTGCTGTATTAAAAAAAAAAAAGAAATATTAACCCTGCAATTACTGTTTGTTTTTAATTATTGAGCCCTCCCAGGTCTTTGTTCTTTCTGTTTCCCAAGTTCAGATTCAAAATTTCTAAAGAAAGAAGGGACACTATGTCCATTTTCAGTCGACCTGTCCATCTTCTCTACTGCTTTATCCAACTCATGGTCAAAAGTGACTCATCTGGAGTTACTATTAAAACCCCAAATGCATGTTTTTGGATGGTGAGAGGAAGCTGTACCTGGAAAAAAAAGCCCATATATGTTCAATTAGATAATGCCAACACTTAAAAAGGCCCACTGAACCCAGACTGGTTCCATAGATAATCTATCTGTGATGCAAGAGTGCAGCCCACGCAAACTTTATGTTTTACTATATACTTATAAGACAAATACAAATGACTTGATTTATTAACCACCAGTCTTTGAAATCAACTTTTTAAATCTTCTTTTTTAGCATGTCTTGTCTCGATGTTGCGTAAAACACACTTATTACTTACAGCGCAATACTCGGTGTGCAGATAATATGATGTGTGGTGATGAAATGTCGTTTGATTTTGGTACTGCTTCAGATATCTGAGATCACAGATAATCAGGTTACTAGGATGAACAACCCCTCCTTACAACTGGGAGAATGTTGGATTCCATATTTACATTTTAAAAAATACATTCAAATAAAAACCAAGACGTTAGAGGGGAATAAACAAACTGTCTTTATTTAGATGGCCATTATAACAGTAGAGGGAGATAAAATCATGTTTATTACAGTACATTTGCCTCAAGCAAGGCGTGTTTGATTCGAGAATGAGCCTGGGTAATGTTTTGCATCTGTACCTTGCTATCATTTAAAATACTTATTGCTGCATTGAATCAGAGCCGGAAATGTGTTCGGGAAATAAGACATTTGTATGGGGTGGATACATTTTCTCCTGAGAGTGGAGGCCAGTAGCTGACATTAAAATGTGAGATGACAAGTTAGTGAACATCTGGATGGAGGAAGACAACGAGGAGACAAGTTAGGAGTTATGAGGGCATCTGTTTGGCTCTCCTTCCTATCCCTGCCTCTCTTGGAGCAGAATCTCTCCTTCTTCCTTGTTTTTGGCATCTTTATCCGAGAAAGACAGATGGATTTGCTTCTCCCTGGATACCCACCCAATCCCACACACATACAAACACTTTGATGCCCATGCATAAATGTATTCGCACAGACACGTATGGAGTTACACACAACCAAAGGCGCACATAACTTACAGATCGCAGGCACAGTGACTCTGACAAATAAATAGACTCCAACGGGCGCACGCCCGTGCTCTCAGCGCTGGGGAAGCGGGCAGCTGCGCAAATATGCCCGGCCCTCATTCTTGGGATCTGAGTGTCGCTCCAGCCACAACAGCAAATATTTCCCCTGCTGTCATCTTCTCTGTTTTCTCTCCCTTATTCATCGGAAGTGTGCCCAGGAAATGGCAGGAGAGGTTCAGCCAGGAACTGTCGCGTCCCTCTTTTCTCCCCCTCATTCCCGTTTTCCTCCTCCAGGAGCCAGATGCTTATGGGGGGGGGGGGGGGGGGGGTGAAAATGGTGGCGAGGTGGGACCCTACCTGTCCCCTGGGGAAGATGAAATGTAAATTTTTCGACGTGGGCTCATTTGCTGCAGTCTGGAGCTGTCTGATAGGACATGACTAGGGGCTTATTTGATTAGCTTAATTCCATCCTCGCGTGGACCACCACAGCAATGTTCCTGGGACATTTGTTCGAGCATTAGGCCCACAGTTAATGAACAATTTGTTCCGTTGAGCAACGAACCACGCGAGCCACCGTGAGCCGTCCACGCACTACGAAGAGACTTTCACAGTTGTGACACCTGCCCAAGAAATTACATCGGCGCACCCCGACAGTAAAACAAAGTATGGCCTTATTAATTTTTCTTTGCTCAGACGCTGGAAAAAACAGCCTTGTTAATTCCTCTGTGCTTGGATGATGCCTTAATTTGATGGCTTGCACGGGTCTTGTATTAACCTACGGCCCTGCCATGAACGCTGTTACTTGTGAATGCATCGCGTGCTGTCCACTACTGTGCACGCAAACCGAACTTCCCCCTGGGACGATAAATAGCATTTTATCTTACTGTATATGCTGCATATAAAGAGGTTTGTTGGGAGGCCGAGGCTGCCGAGGCTTCTCAGCGTGAGCCCAGACATCACTTGTGGCAAAGTCATTACATGCTCACCTTACACGGCGCATCTTTCACACCCGCGCCATATGTTACACTTCAGCATACGTCTCCATGTGAGGAATCGCGTGAGTCATGACATCATATAAACAGCAGCGAGAACCGTCAAACATGACTGAGGGGAACAGCACATCTTTTGGCACATTCCCGCACGGAATATTAATTAGGAAAATAGAAAATAGTCAGAATTGCAAACATTTTCAATCTGATTTGTTGTTATTTGCTCGGTTTCACTCTGTCCCGCTGACGATGCCTCACAAATTACTGAGGTATCTGAATTCCTGATTAACGGGGGTAACTCTCACTGTATGTGAACAAGAATGAGCCGAGGCAGCTTGGCGCAGCGGTGCTCTTATGATGACTGATATCTTGGAACGTTATGTATTGTTTTAGAAAGCTATAAATGTGTGTATAATCATTACTCAGTGCTGAGATATAACAGGTGTGATCTATACAATAGAAATAACATCTGGCGAGGGAGGCAGTGACTCACATTGAAATACAGTTTTACTGTAATTTGGTCGGATGTTTGGATGTTTGAATGTGCTGCATGTCACATTCAAGACAGTACCATGTGAGTCTTGACTCTGTTTTGACTGTGTTTTCTTGGCTGGAAGAGAAGAAAGGTAGACCCCTCCACACACACGACGATATAATAATTAGATGATTACACTTTGCATACAGATTATTCGAGTGGAAGGTTACTTTAACAGCGTAACAGATAATATATGTAATATGATCATAGTTTGAATAGCACGTTCACAATTGTGAATACGGACGCTCGTGCGATGCTGAAACATGAGTTGATAAGGCACTACACAGAATAGTGGAGAGATATTTCATGGTTATGATGGACAATCATTTTTATCCCCCTATCTCATGTGGTACTTTCCCTCCATTCTGAAGCCGTCAAGAGCAGTTTTTCCTCCCATGTTACTCAACTCATCCAAATAGTCTCATTGAAATGTAATTTCAAGAGCATAAGATGGTTGATTTTTGTGAGTGCAATACCGTCAGTCCTCTGTCCTCTTCAGTTATAATTCACAGCCAGATTTCGGAGTATAACCCTTTAATCAAGGGTTTGATGTATTAACTCCTATGCTGGTAAAAAGCATTTCCCACACAATGTTGTATTGTAATTTATCACACAATCCAATAGATTGCAACCCAGCTCGCTCAATACACTATAATCTTCTCTCTGTACCCACATTGGTCTTCAGGTACTTCAGTTCGTTCTAATGAATGATATGAGATTCTATTGTGAGCTGGCAAATAGTTGAAAGTGTACCTTGTAACCCTTTGTGTATCCAGCACCATTTTAAAGAAAGTTATGAGTAATGATCAACAACAACAATGATGTGCTGATATTCATCTTATATTTTCTGTTGAAGAGATGTTTTCACGACTCATTTCTATTTTATAATAGTAATGCTGCTCAAACACTCACTCAAAAGAAAAAAAAAGAAGCTCCACCTCGTAGCTTTGTTACTCATGAAATGACTTGTTTTTCACCTGTTGGCCTTGATCCAGACCCTGTAGTTGTTGTGCTGCGTGTTGACCATGAGCTGCTGCAGTGGATTTGATTTGTTGTCAAGACTGCAGTTAACACGTTTACCGAGAAAGTTACTGTAAAGAGTGCTAAGTCTTCCATCCACAGAAGCGCGCGCCTGCACTGCACGGGGTTCCTGTACAAACTGAGGGGAAAAAAAAAAAAGTTGTTTAATATGCACACAAACATAATCTGCGTAAAACTTTCCCTGGGACTTTTAGTTTTTGGCTGTGTGTGAACGAACCTGTCACTGTCACCACTGTCACACCGAACAAATATGTATTTTTCAACGGAGGGAGAAGTTTGCCGACAAGTAAAACCAAAACCAGTGAACCGGCACCAGTGGGTCACCGCCTGGTCATATGGACCTGGGGCACACAATGATGTCTGAGCCAATTCTCTGAATGTAAGCCGCTATAGGTAAGCACATTTGTATGGTAATGTCAGCGCCCACCCAGTTGCCGCTTGATCACGCAAGCATTCAATCATATTTATCTACCTTGTCTACCGCACCACCATGGGATATAGCACTAACTAAAAATAAACCCATCTTTCACACTCCTGCACCGTCTTACTCTCTCGCCTTTGCATCTCCTCCTGTGTTCCTACTGTGCATGTGTGCCTTGCTTCTTCTCTCTCTGTCTCTCTCTCTCCCCCCCCCCCCCTCCCTCTCTATCTCTCTTCCTTGCTCTGCCCTTCCTCCTCCGGCCCGCCACGCTCTCATTTGTCACATTTACAATGGAAACATCCAAATTTACAGATGCTATCAATTAATCACCTCCGCTCTAATTACAATCCAATTAACCTCTGTTTCCACGTGCCATGCTGCAGGACGGCCAGCACCCTCACTACTCAATCACGGTGCTCAGAGAGACAGACATGAGAGACGGAGAGGGAGGGAGCGCAAAGGGTAAAGTGAGATTTAACGTAAGAAAAAACTAAACGCAAAGGAAAGTTACTGTACAGACGGGCTGAGGAATATGTGGTGAGTGTCCAGACGTGCCTGCCTGTCTGTAGGTTGTCTTGGTTTGGCGTCACTAAATATTTATACCTGGGAAACAGTATCATTCTGTAGTATATACGGTAACCGAATTTGCAAGCAACACTGAAACTCTATTATTGCTTTAAATAATTCCAAATCAAATGCTACATGTACTTTATGTATGAGCAGGGCTTCCTGTTCCAACTTAACTCACTTTTTTACTTTTTTTTTTTTATACTGGTTTATGAAAGTCTCCAATCAGCAGGCCTTTTGATTCATCCACATAGGGCTCCAGCTATATGTCAGTAGATTTCACTCTCTCCTTTTCTACCTCGTACAAGGAATTGTATCCCAAATCATCTTCTCCTGTTTTGAGAGTCTTGGAAGAGGAGTACACAGTTTACCAATCCATATTTTGGATTAATGCAGTAGCCTGAATTCATACTGAAACTTTGAAATGTGTTTGTTTTGACTGAATGGATTTTTTTATTTTTTTTTATTTCCTGGTGTACATTAAGCATGACGTTGTTAAATGCTGAAGTTTAGATTCAATTCGTGACTCTCTTCATATCTAGTCTTGCTTGATCAAACATGGCCGAGTTTATGTTTGTATGCGCATTAAGCCTCTAAACGATATCACAAAGTATCTCAAAACATTTGTAGACGTTTGTGATCTCCTGAGTTGCAGGGCCACACACGTGTTATTCATATTTCCCAAAAGAACTTTCAAACATTTGCAATCTAAAAATTTGCGAATTAGATTTGATTTTGTTTTATATTGTTGACGTTCATGGAGGTATTTCAAACTCATCTCAGTGTTTATACAAAATGATTTTTCATGTTTATATGGTCATTAATTCACAATTGGTTCTGAAGATACTGTGTTAATGCAAAGTGAATATTGTACAATTGTGGAAAATGCACATAAGCTTAAGGTGAATTCAAACTCAAATTTCTCTGAAAGTTCACAAAGATTTATGTGACATACGAGTGTAATTCTGAGAGATGTGTTGCTATTATGTGGATTGTGACTCCTTTTTTTGTCTCCAGCTCCCCAAAACCTGTTGCAGCACAGAAATATGAAGAACACTGACTGGGAGGCTTTCCCATTGTTAATCACAATGTACAATATTACTGAGGTTCATGTCAGACACAGACATTTGAATTAAGTACAGCAAAGTTTTACTTTTAAGTCTTACTTATCTAAATGATTAATCAAAAATGATCAAAAAAATTATCGTCAATATACTAAAATGTGAGCAATCCATTGATATTTCAGAATTATTTGGAGAAAATAACTCCTATACAATATACTTTTACATAATGTTATTTCTGATTTATATTTTATTTATTTTTCATATATCTCATATATATGTCTATATATTTGGCTTTTTTTCTTATCACACAATATTACTCGTGGACAAGTTGTTCACGGTTGCAGTTTTGTGGACGAGTTGTCCGTGCACCACTGTGGACAGGTCACAGAACAAACACTTTGCATTTCTAAACACTAATCCATCTCAAATACATATTTTTGGACTATGGGATGAAACTGGAGTGCCACCAGACCATCCACACAGAATTTATATCAGGGATATTCTCAGTGTGAGAAGATTTCTTGCTTAAATTATTTGAATTAGAGTGTGTGTGTGTGGATAATTAGGCTCACACTGTGCAATGTAAATAGCTTTAGTGTTTCGTCAAATTTCAATGTTTTGGAGAGCTGGCTTTGTGTTTCTCAACGCTACAAGCACGAGCCAGGAAGTTGCTTAAAGGATGCAGACGACAGGCACGCTCAGAGCACTGAACTCAGCTTCATCACACATATCTGAGATGAGCTGGAACACCGACTGTGAGCCCATGATACACACATGCATACAGATATACGAATACAAAGGAGGAGCAAAATAAAAGAAAGGGAGATCCGAGAGGGGACGGGTAGTCACGGAAAAGTGAGAAAGAGGAATAGAAAGGGGGAGGGGGGAAAAAAAAAAATGAAGCTCAGCTCCGGAGCTGATGTCTCTGCGGAGGATCACAGGTGTGACATGAGCAGAGACAAAGTAAGAAAATAAAGCAAGAGGAAGGAAGAGGGAGGGAGAGAGAGAGAGAGAGAGAGAGAAATGGAGGGAAGAGGGAGGGAGAGATGAAGAGCTCTTGCTGTGGATGTCAGGAGGATTGAAGAAAGAGGAACGATGTGTCCATTACGGACAGGACCGTTCTCCTGCTGCCACGGGGAAGCCGACTGTCACCGTGAAACACCTGCGCATGAGTGTGTGTAAGCGTGCGCCTACCGCCATACATTTTAAACCACACCACTCACATAATACACCGGCGTATTTTGCTCCGACATGCAGACATACTTTGATGCATGCACATACACAAACGTGCAATATATCCATACAAAAAAAAAAAAAAAAAGCATGTGCAGTCATAAAAAAGGCAGTCTGAGACAGCACACGTTAGGATGTGCACACACGTACCATGCGGGCATTAACATCTTGTACGTGTGCACACATACAATAGCAGAAGCGCACGCACACGTGCACAATCAGACACATACACTGTGATCCGGCTCTAACACAGATGGATATACACCACGACTATTAGCAGCCCTGGATTTACAGTGGCCCGTCAGCCTTCAGCTTTTAATGCCACGTGGGGCCTGTTTTACAGCTCTGCCCAGGGCCCCAATCGGCTTTCAATTAGCAGGTGAGCTGCAGCCCTGTTCCCAATCAATAGCCCAGTACAGGAAGGCTGCAGGCACCCTGGGGCCCCCAGCTTGGAGGGAGGAAAGAGGAGTGAAGCAGGAGGTAGAGGAAGAGGAGGAGGAGGAGGAGAAGGGTTGGAAAGGACAGAAGCTGGCATGATAGGCTGAAGTGAATTGTGCCATGCTTCTGGTCCAGGGGGCTGTTTGAAGGGGCCGGACCTGTCACTTCCTTGCTTTCTGTACACTTTCTACGTACAAAGAAAGCGTCAAGACCAGAGAGGGAATTTGGATAAAGAAGTCTCATTACCTACAAGTTACATATCTTATCTTTGATTGCATCAATTATACAAAAAGAAAGTTTCAGATTCATTAATTTAACAACATTTCAAATCTGCAATGCTAAGTCCTGACAAATCCTTTTTTCTTTTATTTAAAATGTATTTTTGCGTGCAATAATCTGATGAAACGGGATTAGTTTTATGTGTTTCCTATGATTTTTTTTTTCCTCCTCTGAGTTGAAGCATTTCCCTCGAAACAAGAAACAGTATATTCAAAGAAAGCAATTACTCTGCTTCTTCATCTTCCAGAAAATGTCTAATTCAAGAAGAACATTTGAAAGTGACTCTGTGGCCAAAGACAAAAGCAAATTTGTCTCGTGCACTGTTTTAATGAGTAAAATGACTGATTTAAACACAGATAATGGTATGAAAGAACACAAGATGGACATTTTTGGCTGTATATCTTTCAACGCGGCATCTGAGAAATCTCTCGCCTCTTTCCAGGAACATCAATAAAACCAGCATGAGTCAAACTCGGCTGATAAACTGCCTGACAAGAGCGCTGCAATTTCTACACTTTGTGGTCAGGACATTCGAATGCGGTTGCATTGGAGGCTCAATTATTTATGACTATAGGACTGAATACAAATTAAGTGACTTATTAAAATGGGCTTTTTTTTTTTTGTTGTTGCAGTGTGCACACATGCACATACACACAGGCAAATATGCATCTGGATGCATGCTCAGCTGTCAAATCCACACTCTCATCAAGGCTCAGCTCTGTTCAACTCCACAGAGAGGAGGAACCAAGCGAAACAAAATTAAGTGTTTCGTTTCTCATCCACCTCTCTGAAAAACAATCGCATGGCGAAATAGCCAAGTCATTTTAATTAGACTCACAGAGCACCACATGCGTTGGTTCCTCCCTGCAATACATGAAAAAGAGAAGAAGAAAAAAAATCCCATTCCCAGTAGTGACACCAGGGAGGGAGGGGAGGGGAGGGGGGGGGGGGGGGGGGGGGGGGGGGGGGGGAATCTGCCAAAGCAAGCATCTTGGCATTGAACCGACATTCGCTGAACAACAGTACAGGGAGCCATTTTTCACTGATTGTCAGAGGAGCAACCCCCATCAACCACTTTTCTGTCTGTATATGTCTATTTTTTTTTTTTCTTTTGTATGTTTGTAACATCATGAGGAGCCAGTAACAAAGGGTCTGTGGAGCAGGGTCTAGAGGTTAGAGAAGATTGGAAGGCACTGAGGAGGAAGGCGAGCAGAATGAAGAAGAGGAGCTGAAGGGTTACTGGCGTGACATAGGTGTCTTTGATGGGCGCCTTCTTTCTCTCCCTTTGCCAATTTTATCCGAGGGGGGCAATGAGGTCTTTGAAGGCATCCCAGCAGGAGCTGTATGATTGTGTCTTTGCATGTGTGGTTGTGCTACACCACATGTACGTGCACAGCCTCATCTGCACAGTCAAATGTGCATGTCGGATCATTACTGGGTGCATGTGGGGCAAAGAAAGTGTGCATGGATAAATGATGCTAAGTAAATAAGTTCAGGTGTGTTTTATTTGCACCCACTGTAGTAAAATTACTGTAACTTTTACAATAACTAACTAGCTCGTTTGTAAGTAACTATTTTGTACAGTGGTGTAATGGATGTGTTGTTGTTGTTGTTGTTGTTGTTTTTTACAGTAGGGTTCTTTTTAGAGTATGATCATCTTTACTTGTAATTTTTCACTTAGTGATATTTATTTGTGATTTTTTAAAGCATTAATTTTGCTGTTATTTGTTTTGTACTGGTGTATTGGTAACCATGATTTTTGTTTTGCAATATCACTATCTGTAATTTTTGACTGTCTTATGATGCTTACTTTGATGTTCTTTATGGTCATCATTAGATTATTGTCTGTTTTTTCTTTATAGAACGGTATTTATTTTTCTGACCTTTGCAGTAATTTTTTTTTTACCATATTTTCTGGACTTTAAGCTCTTGTTTATTTAGTTGTTGGCTGTACACACAACTTATATCAATGAAAAGTATATACAACTGTGTGGGTAGCACTCAACTATATGGCACTGTATGACAATTGCACAATTGCGATTGCACAAGCACAATTTTGCTAAAAGGGAAAAGCTACACAACAGAAATGAACAAAGTCATATCATGCAGCTTTTCAACATTGGCACATGGTCTCGTTGGTCCAAAAACATTTTATTCAAAGCATATTGGTCCAAATCCAGCTTTTCTTTGATTTTCATCCATTTGAATCTTGGATCATAGGAGCTGCATTCAGAATCTGCTGTGTCTGTGTGAGCTGGACTGGCTCCGCCCACACGTGCCCATCTTGGGAAGAAGAGGAAGTACTTCTTCTCATGATGTCATGTGCCAGAAAAGAGCTTCCTAATTGTGGGAGGGTCAAAGGAAGGGCCCACCTTGATTGTGATTGGCTAAACCCCCGATGGCACTATATAGAGTTTGATTTCTGATGGGCTGGTTGGAGCAACACACTTTTTAAGAATTTAAACAAGCTCGGAAGAGAGATGACAGATTTTCTTCAGTTCTGATGTGTCATTCCAGGACAAATATTACTGTTAGGGAAACAACAAGAAAGTGAATTTTGCATAATGTGACTAAGAAATTCAAAAATGTGCAGCAACAAATGGAAGCAGAGCAGCAGAAAGAAATATCGTAGTGTCTAAAAGAAACTTGTGAGGGGCTGGTGAAAAAAGCCAGATAAAGTGCTGCAGAAGAAAAAAAAAAAAAACAAAGAAGCCTGAATTGGCCAGAGCTTGATTGGTTCTTGAATTGAGGTTTATCGATGGAGCAGTGCACAGAAAGTCTGTGCGACTTAAAAGTGTAACTTGTGTTCCATAAAACATGATACTGTGGTTTAGGTGTATTTTGTTGTGTGGGGGTTGTAAGAGAAGAGTTCAATAATCGCCTGGACGGACACAGAGTAAATTTCACTGCAGTTTTTCTACAGTGCACGTATGCGCGACTCCTTTCCCGGGCGTGCCTGTGTTTGCGCATGTGTCCCTGCATGTGTGAAGGGAGAGCAGCCTGCTACAGTACATCTCACTCTGAGTGGTGGAGAGGCAGGGCTGGAGCTGCTGGAAGGCAGAGAGACAGGCAGCTCTTCCCTCCACACATCTCTGTTCAAAGGCGCCATCAAAGTCTGGCAGAAATGTCAGTGCTGCAGGCAGGGGACCGGCCTCTGAATGTCAGTCCTTCTCAGGTCAACACCGAGAGCCAGCCTGCCTCGCACAGGCAGCGCGAGAGAGAGAGAGAGAGGAGGAGGGGGTAGATGGAGATAAAAAGAGAAAACAGGAGGATAGTGATTAGGGGAACATGATAAAATGACAAAGAAAGAGAAAGTTAAGGTGGGAAGAGAGTGATAAGAGGCGAGAAGGAGATTGCAGGGCAAAAATAATAACGGAGAGGATGAGAGAGCAGAAATGTTAGGGTTTTGGACGTTTCGAGCCAGACTCACATTCTTTCATTCTATCAGTGTGTGTTTCTGCGGGTGCAGTTGGATGTCAAGTGACTTCGGGCCAGAAATCTGTGGGAGAATTTGAGCGGGGAAACGGTTTTCAGGAAAAGAAGCAGACGAGAAAAACGGGGCAGACAGTGCGGAATCGTCCTTGCTCATGCATGCATCTGAAATGCAGGCACACACTCCGAGAGGCAGATGTAACGGCAGACGGACACCCAAACAGAAGTGCACTTACATAGAAGGCATGCACACGCATATAATAGTGATTGTCCCAGTGCAGGCCACGAGGAGCCTGTCAGATTACAGGAGGGTAATTGAATGGTAACGGAGCAGACAACACATCTAGCACAGCCGGACTCCAGAGGCAGCCGCCACCATGCACGAGCTCAGGGGAAATTCAGGGCCCACTTAATAGTGAATTGGAGATTGTGTGTGTGTGTGTGTGTGTGTGTGTGTGTGTGTGTGTGTGTGTGTGTGTGTGCGTGCGTGCGTGCGTGCGTGCGTGCGTGCGTGCGTGCGTGCGTGCGTGCGTGCGTGCGTGCGTGCGTGCGTGCGTGCGTGCGTGTGTGTGTGTCTGATAGGTGTGGGACAAAACGAGGGCGTCTGTAGCAACAGGGAAAATAGTTTTTGTATCCAAGAAAAGGGGATGAGGAGAAAGAAAGAAAGAAAGATTACACACATAAAAGCAGAGAGTGGACTGGATGACGAGAGGAGCAGACAGAAAAGCGCAAAAAAAAGAGAGAAAGATAAGGGGAAAAAGAGGCTAAAAGGGAGAATGAAATGCAGAGGCAGAAAGACATAAAGAGGGCAGAGGTACAGAGGAGAAAAAAGAGACTTGGAGAGTGGAAAAAAAAAAGGGGGGGGGGGAAGAGAAGCAGAGACAAAGGAGCGCTCTGTTATGATGAACCCGAGTGTCCACCTGCCAATGAGCATCTCTAATAGAGAAAATTGGCAAGTGAGAGTTGTGAGGGAGTCAAAGAGAAGCACCGGCGCCGCCACATAAGGAGAGGAGCGACAAGTGACAAATGAATGTAGATTTTATTCCCCAGTGGCACTTTAATAGCAATAAACAGTGTCATTTTATTCCCTTGTGAATAGGGAGCGACGAGCAGACATGACATGCACCGAACCCACATTCTGAGTGACGGAGGTGGGAAGGTGTGAGCACCACTTGTGCTTCGTCCCTCCCTCCGTAGATGGAAACTAACAAGTAACTTCACTCAAGTGAGAAAAGGCCGAACGAGCGAGAGAATGCGGAGGGAAAGGATAAGCGAGGCAAATGCCTGAGAGAACAAGAGAAATTTAGGAAAGGGGGCGTGGGGGGTGGGGTGGGGTGTGTGTGTGTGTGTGTGTGTGGGGGGGGGGGGGGGGTAAGAAGGTCTGCTGGGTGTAAAGTTTCCCCTGGATATGATATGTGGATATGGGGATGTCATCAAGCCTGTGAAGTGGAAATAATAAAGAATTAGGATAGTCTCTGAAGACAAGAGAATTAATCCAAAATGAATTACAAAGGGGGGAGAGGAGGAGGAGGAGGAGGAGGAGGAGAGGGAGGAAAGAAAAAAAATCAACATCAGCTATTTCCTTTTCCTCTGCTTCGAGGCAGATAGGGGGCGGTTTGTGCGAGTACTGTGAATCCCATAAAAATTAAATTAATAACAAAAGGAAAAACACGGGCGTATGTGCGCACGCACGCACACACGCACGCACGCACACACACACACACACACACACACACACACACACACACACACACACACACACACACACACACACACACACACACACACACACACACAGAATTGGAAAAATTAGTAGTACGGGGGTGGAGGGAGATAGTCGTACAGAGAGCAAGGGTACAGATGGAAAAATAAAAGACGAGAGAGAGAGAGAGAGAGAGATTTGAGGGAACTGAGGGTGGGCACTGTTGCTGCCAGATTGCACTGCTCTTTTGTTTCCCCCCCTCGTCTTTCTGGAAAGGGCTGCCGGTGTTAAAGAGGAGATGCCGCGGAGGCCATTGTAATAAATGCCACTTGTAAATTGCGGAGTGGAATTATACAGCGTGCAGATGGATCCATACGCCTGAGCAAAACGTGGCCAAAAAAACCGGGAGCGATAATTAAGACTTAGGGGGTGAATGACAGAGCCATTTGTGACGACGGAATATGGCGTCTCGTAGCTCTCTGGGAAACAGAAGGGCTCGGAGAGGCTCGGTGTCACAAAACATTACCCACACAGCTGTTGGCTTTATGAGCAGCAATGGTGTACTCCCTTCCTCCCTCCCTCTCCCTTCGCATCCTCATCTACTCTCTATCTCTTTCCACCACCACCACCATCTCAACACCCACTAAACATGCACAAACACCGACATCCATGTCTCCCTTTGGTCGCCACACTGTGGTGCTATTCTTTTTAGTTCCTGTGTCGTTTTAAAAACGGCTCATCCTTTCCCTACTACCCCCCCCCCTCCCACCAAAACATCACCGCCACTATCAGCTCTTCCATCCATCGTCGCTACATTGGCTTTCTTCCCTTTTTACAAACCATTTCTTGCCATCTCTGAGGGACCAGACAAGGACTTGTACTCCATCATTCATGTCCAGGCAAGAAGAGGAGGGGGGGTGGGGGGGAGGAGGAGGAGGAGGAGGCACTCGGCATGCACACAAATATAGAGTAACACCCAGGCTGAAAATTCAATAAAAACCACTGACACTGACAGTGCTTGGTACTGTTTTGAATGGGAGTTTGGGCTTACTGGGGCTCCAGGCTGACTGTAAAGTAGGAAAATCGAATCCTGTTGTTTTTCTTCTTTCTCCCTCTTTTTGGTGAAAAATAAATGTTTGTATGCCATCCCTGCACTCACAATGTCCACACGGCTCCTTGCATGCTACACTACTTATAAAGTTCAAGAATCATGTCTGTGCATTTTTCATATCGTCGCTTATTTCAAGCACTTCTCCTCAAAAAAAAAAAAATCATTAGATGCCACTTCCTCTGCACCTCCGGGAATTTACCACACCTGTTCAACAAGTGCAACCATACCGTCGTGCGCCTCACGAGTACCTCTTTCGCTCTGTGGTACTGCATAAATTTGTGTCCGGGTCTTTGCAAGACAGCGGCAGAGAGAAACTTTTGCACATATATCCTACTTGGCGAATGAAGTGATTTTTGATTCTGATGGATCCCAAACTCTGACCTCTCGTCTCTCGCTTTCTTGAGTCTATCTATCTATCTGCCTGGCCCGCTGGCCAGCCTTGTCTTCTGGTCTCGTCTACTTCTTTGTCTCTGTCCCGGGGGCCTCCGTGGCGTGCAGAGGAGCCTGCGAAGTCTTAACTGAAACGAGACCCCTTCGCGCCCCGTTAAACCACCGACCTTCTCTGTCACTCCTGTCGCCCGCTGCCGCCGACAACGGAGGCCGGAGCTGCAAGCTAAGAGACCCCGAGCTCAATAAAAGACTCCCTGTAATTGCTCCTTTTGTGCAGGGAATCAAACGGTCACACTTATTACAGAGGCGGGAGGGAGGGAGGCTGGGAGTGGTTGCTTCCAGCCGAGGGGCCAGACACCCTCGGTGACCTTCTGCCCTCCCGTCACCGCTCCTTTATCCCACCAAAACAACCACCGTGCAAGTGTGTGTTTACCTGCACGCGTGTGTGTGTGTGTGTATCCCGCTGGTGTGTACGTTAATGTTATGCAAAGGGAGGCGTCAAAAACAAAGGCAGAGCAGAGCAACACTAGAGCTCCCCTCGGTGGTCACAGAGTGAACTGCCCATGCAAAAGAAAAAAAAAAGCAGCACGGCTGGACTGAGACCATGTGCAGTTGTGTGCTATCAGCCAGCTGGCTTTTGTAATGGGGGACACAGCCAAACCAGGGGGACCATGTCCAACATGAGGGCCGAGTTTTAAAGATCATAGTAACATGTGAACCCTACGCATCAGCAAGTCGCACGTGTACAGACAGATATCGGCACAGAGACCCAGCCACAGCCTCTGCGGAATGGGTCAGCTTACAAAAAGGAGGGGCCCAATTACCGTAGCCACAAATACACACATAAAGTGCCTTTCAAGGGTCCATGAGTGCTTCAGCTTCCCTATGATTATGCCCACTCTCTACACACCCAGCACTTGTCACAAACTCAACACACAGGGCCTCCTGTGCCAAAACAGCCATCAGACTGGACTTTTTGCAGAGGAGAAGCAATGAGCGGTGTTCCATTGGTTTTTTGAAAGCAGAGAGCTTTCTGTGGTCAGGGAGAGCCGGGAGAAACAACAGCGAGTATTGTGCTAAAGGAATCAATAACAAAAATGTGAATGAACTTGTGAGACAGTTAGTTGAAAACATTTTTATGGAGTTTTAGCAAAGCGTGTAAGTTACTGCAGTGTGCGTTGGCCTCTCCTGCACCACCTCCTTCAGCACTAAATCACTTTGGAAAGGAAAATCATCTTGAATGCAGGAGGTGCTGAAAAACGTCATGGTGTTACGTTTCTTTCACTTACCGTGTGTGTCTGTACTGAAAATCAGCATTTGGTGTTGCATGACATTGTGCAGCTTACATAGCATATGATCATTTATTGTCTCATACATTTATACAAATTCCATTAGCTTTGTCACCCACTCTACTAAATGACAAACATCTGCTTTCTTAACAGATTGTTTTTGCCTGATTCCTTGCAAAAATTGTAATTAACTCCCAATTGTTTTGACTGTATCAAATCTAATCTGCTTCTGCAATACCCTCAGTTAACTCCAACACTGTCCCCTCATAATCCTCGTCCGTAGATTACGGCAACATAAAACAACTTGTATTTCTGTGTACACGGCTGTATTTGTTGGTTTATTTGATGACAATAATGTACTTTGCTGATTTTTGTTTTCTTTAGGAAGGACCCATGTATTTGCTTTTGACAGAATTATTTGTCAATGCAAGTAACATGCAGAGCACAATGACTGTGTATATAAGAGCTAACTTCAGTAACTTCCAGGTCAAAACTGCCCTTATATTGTAGATCATTGGTTGATATCAATGGTAAAAACTAAAGAAGGGTAGGTTTACAAATCCTAATTACACAGAACATTACTGTTCAGTCATGATGGTCTTTGCATTTCAAAGAAATTGAATATGTGAGAGTTTTAAATACAGCTGGAAGAGTTTTGGCTAGATTTTTAGACGGGGCTCAAACTGGAGTAGAGAACTGGGGTGGTCTGTGTGTGAAGTGGTGGGGTAACAGTGCCCCCTTCTGCTCCAAACACAAGCAGAAAACCTCAGGACACGGACATTTCCCCGGTTGATGGTCACAGTTTCCCCACAAAGACACCAAGGAAATCGAGTCGGTATGTAAAACTGTGCAAAATCAGGCTTTATTCTTTTTTTGTCTCCCCCCCCCACATCACCGCCTCTTATCTTCATCGTAATCACCATCACTGTCGTCAATATCATCTTTGAAAAACATCCGTCGCCGGAGACAGATGGGAGAGAACAGACTCTCATAGTGACTCGCAGCTCAAACCTTCTCGACAAAAAAGAAAAAGAAAAAGAAAAAACAGGTATCCGTTGTCTGCAGAGTCCCACAATGCAAAAGGTCAGCTGCACACGTCCCTCTGCGTCTGAGCAGCACATTTCTACATAATCTCCAATGTCCTTATGTACAATTTGTTTTCTTTTCCGTGCCTCCAAATCCATTCAATAGTCCCGAGTTTCAGTTCCAGGAGACAATGACGGTCGATCTCAGTACAGACTTAGTAAAGATGTTGGATATTATAGTCCTGCCAGGTACATAAATATTCATTTTTATCAGTGTTGTTCCTCTCCTGCCTGTCGACTGCAGGTCAGAGGACAGTCAGTTTCTCCAGTTCAGGCAAATGTTGAGTAAGTGCAATGTCTAGTATAATGTCAAGAAAATACAAAGCCACACAAACATACATACATACAGTACATGACTAACTGATAAACTTGATTAGCTATACAAGGTCGCCATTCTCCGAGGTGAGACCAAACAGTTGCAGATTAAAAGAACTCTGAAGTACTCTGGGTTTATTTGAAGTGTGAGCTCACCTGGACTGGATTACTGTCTGTAAGTAGCTTGGGAAACATTGTCCGTGATTCTCTGTACAGTAGGTTTTGTCTGTAAATGTGGCAGTTGGTGAAGATCAGAAACAAAGAGGACCCTTTTTGAGGTTTTTGCCACTGGACCTTCAAGTAGTGAAGGCTACTTAAAAAACATGGTGCAATGACAAATTCTATGAATATATTGATCATTTCTTTTTTGAATGTAAATTGGCTCTTTTTATTTCAGTAAGTCAAAAGATATGTATATGTATTCATATTGCAGTTTGGACACATTCTAAGCTTTAGCCTGACATCATCAATTGCAAAATTTTGAAAATCTGTAAGCAAAGAAACTAAAGTCCGGATACACTTTAGCACGTCTGGATTGCAAATCCAATGAACCTTCAACATACTGCAGTTGCAAAGACAATATTTGAAAATGAAAATGATGCATTTATGAAGGTTAAAGACACAGAGGCAATCCGTATGTCAAAACACAAATTATGTAGTAATGGTAGTAACATTAAAAACACTTTTCCCCCCCTTAAAAGCCTTCATTGCATAAAATTTAAATGAAAAAAATATTAACTGAATGGATCTCCTAATAAAATTTGATGACTCTTGTCCTCATGAAACTTGCAGTGTTCATCCCGTCTGATCAAACCGTTAATGTAATTCTCTTTATCTTAGATAATTGGGGGCTGTAAGGTGTAGTGGTGCATAATAGATCAACTCCTTTTAGTTCTGCAAAGACAAATCATAATGTTAACACAATAATGGACGGATTTTACATTATCTTCATATAAAACAAAGTGCTTACAGTATAAGTAACTTGATTTCAAGCCACACCTCGCTTATTAGATTCAGGGAGCTTCATCCAGTGGACAAGGACAAAAACAACAGGACAAAGTTTGTCCCTCAGATAACAGACCATATTTTCAGAGGGTACTGATAAAAATGATGAGAGACTTGCTAATAAAATGTAATAAACTTCACCAGAAAGGGATCTGATATCATTTAGAATGATATATTGATTTTTTTTTTTTTTTACTATTATATTAATAATGAAGAATGGGATTCATTTAGTGTGAGAAAAGTGCATTAAAAAAATATGGGGGAAATGCAGCAAATGCAGGAAAAGAATAGTGTGTCAACAGTTAAGAACAATGAATACTGTCTTCTTTTTTTTCTTTATATTGTGCAGATGGCATGAGAAAAGCCAGACTGAAGGTTAAACTGTTGATGAGTGACAATGTGGAGGAGAGAGAGAGAGAGAGAGACAGACAGAGAGAGAGAGCGAGAGAGGGGGGGGGCAAACAAAGAGACCAGAACAAAACCACTTCAGAAAGAATGTGCTCAAGAGCTCCCTCATCCCTCAGCATCAGGCCTGAGGACGGCTCACCCAAACATTCCATCGACACTGCCTGCCCGCCTCCATCAGAGAGACGTATAATATTTCCCAGCGCCACTCGGTGGACCTCCATTAGCTGGAGTAGATCTGGGTCCCAATCACACGCATGATCTCCTTCTGCACCTTAGGCTCTTGGGTGTTGATGTTGGCATCGCCTACTTGACCGTCTTCATACCTGCAAATTGAATATTTTGTAATTCTATTATACAAGTTCAGATTCACCATGTTCGCATTTATTTTGCGTGCTAATATCTGGTGGCATAAAGGACGCAGTGTAATGATAGAGAAAATGATTGTTTTTTTCCCCCTCATCTCATTTGAAGATTAAAGCTTTTGGATGTTAAGATTTTTTTTTTTTTTGCTTCCCTTGAGACATCTGAGCTTCTCCAGATGCTCCTGTCTTTGTAAGTGATTTTATGAGAGGCACATTTTGGCCCGACACAACACATCCTGCTGTGTTCCTTCTAACAAAATATTTTATTTGTTCAAGCTGAATAACAGCCACACACCGAGCATGAGATCAGAGTTCAATTATATTTAGCTGTGATTTCCATGTGATTGCAGGCCATCTCAAACTCAATCTCCAACTCAGGAGACGGCAGTAAACAGGGTAACAGACTTCAGCCATCTGGTAAAAATAAAGCGCCGTATTCACATTTTCTGTCCTGAGAAGAACAGAGTTTAGTGGAATGATAACTCCACTCAACCGTCCCTGTCAGGATATCTGAGGCATGTTCCCTCATTTTTCATTTACATTTCATTCACCTTCATCATGTGCAATTTAGCCGGTAAGAAAATAAGCAAGTGCGAGTGATGAACTCTGCATTTCCAGTGCGATTATGATTGGAAAGCTTCCAGCCAGGTTGCTGTGCCGCCTCTTTTGGTAATCATGCATTAGTTCTGAGGAAATGATCTTGGATATGAAAGTGTCTTGAATACTTACACAAAGAAGAAGCGAGTACAGACGTGGTCGGATACAGGACATACCCAGATGTTACCGTGTTTCTGCAGATCCTTTGACGTTATAACTGTTTAAAAGAAAAAGGCATTATTGCTAACAAAAAAATTGCAATCAAAAATTTGACTTTGTATTTACTATATTTGTGAATTTTCTTTTTGAGTCTTTTTTCCTCCACATGGCATTTTATATTTTGGAGAAAAAAAATGTATAAATACGGATAAAAACACATGTGTAGTGGGTAATACTGTTATGTATTTCATCACCAGTCACAATTTAGGATTCAAATGTATAGTAAATGGAGTAAAGTGTAATGGTGGCGACTGTAGCAGATAGACCTGCCAGGTTGCTCAAATAACAAGGTGATTAATTACTTAAAAACTCATTTAAAATCCACAGATTTAATTGTAACTTAAGAAGATAAAACTACAGCTTATCTGGCTTAAAACTAGTAATTAGACTATGTGACGCATTTTATATTCTTAAAAAGTTTCTTAAAAAGTTTTCTCAAACTCTGACAATATCAATCAAATTGTATTGGCCTTTGAAGCATACTTCATACTTTGAAGTATGCTGATGTTCTATGTTTTCATTTTTGAGATTATTTGGACCATAAGAATTATATTTCTGTATTACTATAGTTGCCGATTTCACATTTTTGACTGGGATAGTTAAAGATATGTGTGATTATTTGATTACATAAAAAGACTAAGGCCTCTTATTCCATCTACCACGTGTCGAACTTTTTGTGTGCGAGTACCTTCACAAAGAGCGATACAGTTCAAGTTTCGACTCTGAAGAAACCTTGATTGTATTGGACGGCTCTGTGGAGAATGATAAGCATGGGAGTTAAGCATGGAATCACAGGAGTGCCAAAATTAAAAGGGAACAAATGTGGAAATATATAGAGAATCAATAATACAAAAAACATACAAAGGTTGTCATATTCTTTTTCTATCTTGTCTTTGCTTATTATGTTTTGTTAATTCTTCTCCTGTTTTGTCTTTGTCTTTTACATTTGCTTTTTGTCATTGCATTTACTGGATGAGTCAAGCCGTCTGGAAAAGACAAAAACAATACAATGCAAATCAGCAAGGGCTGTGGGCGGGGCTTCCTGTTCAGGCTGACGAGTTGATACCTGATCACACCGTTCCTGCTTGCAGTGGCTATGTAGTAGCAGGAAGGAGACGCAGATGCACGTTTATTTGAAGTGAAAGAGGGAAAGTTAAACACGACGGACGTGGAGGAATTGAGAAGAGGCTACTACATATCCACTGTGTGCCGCGTTAGTCACACAGCAAATATACGTTTCCTCTCAAGTCCCAAATGTCGTCTCTCGTTCTTCGGTAAATATAATTACGACGACGAGTGGCCACGCCCACATTACACCACAAACCAACATAACCAGCGGATTCTTAACCAAACAAAAATAGTTTTGTTACCAAAACAAAGAAATTATATTTACAATATGAATAACAAATAAGAAATGTTTAAAAGGAAAATTAAATTAAATACTTCAAACCTATTCTTAATGCAACAGTGCCATCTATTGGCATCAACAAAAATTGCTCGACATGACGTCCTGCCTGTAAACTATGAGTCAGCCTGAACAGGAAGCCCTGCCCACAGCCCTTGCTGATTTGCATTGTATTGCTTTTGTCTTGTCCAGACGGCTTGACTCATCCAGTAAATGCAATGACAAAAAGCAAATGGAAAAGACAAAGACAAAACAGAAGAAGCGTTGACCACACGGAATAAGCCAAGACAAGATAGAAAAAGAATATGACTACTTTTGTATACCATTTGTATTATTAATTCTCTTCATATTTCCACATGTATTTCCTTTTAATTTTGGCACTCCTGTGATTCCATAGTTAAGCAGTCTCAGTTGAAAACAGCCGAAAGAACACTAGACTCTTCGTCTGATTATTAGGAATTATGAAAGACGAAACACCAAAAAAAAAATATGCCCTACATTTTTATCAACCTTAATTATTTTCCAATGCCAACCAGTTCACAATGGAAATCTGTACTAAAAGAGCAAAGTATCATTTAAAAAGTATTTTTCATGAATTCTATATAGAGAATAGGAACATGCCCCTCACCTGTGGTATGGTGTTCATGCGGTTGTAACGCTGCACTAACTCATCTTTGGTGGGCATGCGATGTTGTCCTTTCCCCATTCCTGCAAGAAGCAGCACACAGCCAGTAAATAAGCGTCAGTCGGGATAACTTTAGTCACTCGCACCGTGAGAAGCCTGCTTCTGCCTGCGTATCGTCAACACTTTGCACAGTGAAATGATGAAGAATGATGGAACTTCAACCTTCATGTGAAGGTTATTTATCAAAGATTGCTTACATGCTACACTGGAAAAAGCTAAATATGTTTTAATATTCAGCATCAAAAGAAAAGAAATCAACAGGTACAGCTGGTTGTTACCCTATTTAAAGAAAAAATGACAATGAAAAGAGCAGGTGCCCAAGCTGTAGAAGAAAATCATATTGTGACATCTCCATATCCCAGGAAAACAACACCAGACAAAAAGCAACAAAGTACAGACTAACACACATAAATCCACAGACAGCCACAATGTAAAATATGTAACACCAAGGCCCCAAGGCCAGCCGCCAAGAATGAACACAGTGAACACGTCACAGCACAGGAAGAGCACATGGAGCGGCTCCCATGTGTTGACGACGGAGGAATCCAGGATGAGTTCAAGCCATGTTACAAACACAAGTGAACATGGTGGTGGTGGTGGTGGGGAGGGGGAGCGCTGTGGTCTGAGAGGGCGAGGAATGAAACATTCCTACCTGAGTATCCAAAAGATATGCTGGAGATGGGGCTCAGATAGATGCCCTTTCCATATGCTGCCCCATGCAGCTTGGGTTTGAAAAGAGCAGGGAGGAAGGGAGGGTCACTGAGCAGTTGCACAGGACAAGCTTGCATATAAACACAGGACTGCACATCTCTCACACTCATACATACAACGGTACAATCGATACCGAATATCAAGAAAAACCACGTAAAAAATTCTATCTGAGTCAGTATTTCAATGAGAGTTTCCCTGAAATCACACTCCAGTCACACTTCCACACACATCCTGAATCCCAATGGTGCTCAGATGAAAGCTGAAGAACAGAGCCGAGTTTTATGCTTTTTTTTTTTTTTTTTTGTAAATCGAGCCGATCCATACGTTAACCCCCTTTCATGTGTTGCAGGAGAGATCATTGGATGCGCTTGAATTTTATGAGTGACACCTGTGCATAAAAATGTTCAGGTTCTCAAGAACACATGACAGATGAGATGTAGACTGTGAGGGGTGAAGGTAAAGCGTGAAGATGAGCGATGGCGACGGCAAGTCTTCACACAAGAATGCCCAACGTGATGAAAAGCAGAAGGACCGCAGGTGCAATATGGACAGGTGTTCATGAGTGGCAATAAGACCAGAGGGGGGGGGGGGATCAGAAAAAGAGTGACGAGCAACTCGATAGTTCGGGAACACGTGTGGGAGATGAAGGTCAGGACGCGACACATCTGGAGGAAATGGAGGGGGGGGAGAAAAAAGAAGAGTGACAGACAGGAGGATTTGTGTGATAGCTGGAGCTGGAGGCAGACTCCACCACTCCTCCTCCTCCTCCTGTGAAACACAATGACAGAGGAAGGGTGTCAATGCTCAAGGTGAGGCGGAGAGGAGATGTGGAGGCAGACATGTATCGAGGCAAGATCAAAGATGGAGAGTTCAAAAACTTTGAGAACAAAGGAGGCACAAATGAAACACACCAGCGCGATAGCGCAATCGTGGCCGACGTGAACGATTCCAAGATCCTCCAGATTTGGGATTTAATTGCATTTAATCTATTTTCAGGACATGGCGGTGTATCTCCAAGCAGTCATTATCGGCCGTATTGTGCAAATGAGACAATTCTGGGCTCTCTGGAGCTCGGCTCTTATGTTATTGTTTTATTAATTCATCTTTCATATTTTATCAGCCTGAATAACTCAAGACGGCAGAACAACTGAATGACGGAGATGGAAAGACAACTGAATAAAGTATATCTTGGGTAGACCAGGGGTTTTCAAAGTGGATAACTCCCCACCTGCTGAGCTTGAATCACATTGTGGCTTCCTCTCAAACCAAGTTGTGATTTTTGCTTGAAAAACTAACTTTCCCATTTCTCCACATCATAGGATATTAACATTAACGGCTGTTGGGACACGGCCTCCCCGATCTGAACCCGAGTGGTGTTCTGTTATTGGACTTCTGTGCCAGTCACAGCTTGTCCATAACGAACACCATGTTCGAGCACAGGGGTGTCCATAAGTGCACATGGCACCAGGACACCCTAGGCCGGAGGTCAATGATAGACTTTGTGGTCGTGTCATCTGATCTCTGGCCGCGTGTCTTGGACACTCGGGTAAAGAGAGGGGCAGAGCTGTCAACTGATCACCACCTGGTGGTGAGTTGGATGCGCTGGACTGGGAGGAGGCCGGATAGACTCGGCAGGCCCAAACGTGTTGTGAGGGTCTGCTGGGAACATCTGGCCGAGCCTTCCGTCCGCGCAGCCTTCAACTCCCACCTCCGGGAGAGCTTCTCACAGATCCCGAGGGAGGTTGGAGATATTGAGTCCGAGTGGACCATGTTCTCAACTTCCATTGTCGAAGCTGCTGCTCGGAGCTGTGGCCGCAGGGTCTCTGGCGCCTGTCGTGGCGGCAATCCCCGAACCCGGTGGTGGACACCGGAAGTAAGGGATGCCGTCAAGCTGAAGAAGGAGTCCTACCGGGCACTGTTAGCTCATAGGACTCCCGAGGCAATCGACAGGTACCGGCAGGCCAAGCGAGCCGCAGCCCGGGCTGTGGTGGAGGCAAAATCTCGGGTCTGGGAGGAGTTCGGAGAGGCCATGGAGGAGGACTTTCGGTCGGCCTCGAGGAAATTCTGGCAAACCGTCCGGCGCCTCAGGCGGGGGAAGCAGTTCTCCACCAACACTGTTTACAGTGGAAGTGGGGAGCTGTTGACCTCAACTGGGGACATTGTCGGGCGGTGGAAGGAATACTTCGAGGACCTCCTCAATCCCACCACCACGTCTTCCATTGAGGAAGCAGAGACTGGGTTCTCAGAGGTGGACTCGTCCATTTCCCAAGCTGAAGTCACCGAGGTTGTTGTGAAGCTCCTCGGTGGCAAGGCACCGGGAGTGGATGAGATTCGCCCAGAGTTCCTTAAGTCTCTGGACGTGCAGGGACTGTCGTGGCTGACTCGTCTCTGCAACATCGCGTGGCGGGCGGGGACAGTACCTCTGGACTGGCAGACCGGGGTGGTGGTCCCTCTCTTTAAGAAGGGGGATCGGAGGGTGTGTTCCAACTACAGAGGGATCACACTCCTCAGCCTCCCCGGGAAAGTCTATTCCAGGGTACTGGAGAGGAGGGTCCGGCCGTTAGTCGAACCTCGGATCCAAGAGGAACAATGCGGTTTTCGTCCTGGTCGTGGAACACTGGACCAGCTCTATACCCTCCACCAGGTGCTTGAGGGTTCGTGGGAGTTCGCCCAACCAGTCCACATGTGTTTTGTGGATCTGGAGAAGGCGTTCGACCGCGTCCCCCGAGATGTCCTGTGGGGGGTGCTCCGGGAGTACGGAGTCCGGGGTCCCTTGTTGAGGGCTGTTCGGTCCTTGTATTCCCGGAGCAGGAGTCTGGTTCGCATTGCCGGCAGTAAGTCGGACCTGTTTCCTGTGCACGTTGGCCTCCGGCAGGGGTGTCCTTTGTCACCGGTTCTGTTCATCATATATAGGGACAGAATTTCTAGGCACAGCCGGGGGCCAGAGGGGGTCCGGTTTGGGGACCACAGAATCTCATCTCTGCTATTTGCGGATGATGTGGTTCTGTTGGCCCCATCAAGCCTGGATCTCCAGCGTGCACTGACACGGTTCGCAGCCGAGTGTGAAGCAGCTGGGATGAGGATCAGCACCTCTAAATCCGAGGCCATGGTTCTCGACCGGAAAAAGGTGGCTTGCCCCCTCCAGGTCGGTGGAGTGCCCTTGTCCCAGGTGGAGGAGTTCAAGTATCTTGGGGTCTTGTTCACGAGTGGGGGAAAGATGGAGCGTGAGATCGACAGGCGGATCGGTGCAGCGTCTGCAGTTATGCGGACGTTGTATCGGTCCGTCGTGGTGAAGAAGGAGCTGAGCCAAAAAGCGAAGCTCTCGATTTACCGGTCGATCTTCGTTCCTACCCTCACCTATGGTCATGAACTATGGGTCATGACCGAAAGAACGAGATCTCGGATACAAGCGGCTGAAATGAGCTTCCTCCGTAGGGTGGCTGGGCGTACCCTTAGAGATAGGGTGAGGAGCTCAGTCACCAGGGAGGAGCTCGGAGTAGAGCCGCTGCTCCTCCACATCGAGAGGAGCCAGCTGAGGTGGCTCGGGCATCTATTTCGGATGCCCCCCGGACGCCTCCCGAGGGAGGTGTTTCGGGCATGTCCCTCCGGTAGGAGGCCTCGGGGCAGACCCAGGACACGCTGGAGGGACTATGTCTCTCGGCTGGCCTGGGAACGCCTTGGGGTGCCACCGGAGGAGCTGGAGGAAGTGTCTGGGGCGAGGGAAGTCTGGGCAACTCTGCTCAGACTGCTGCCTCCGCGACCCGGCCCCGGATAAAGCGGTAGCCAATGGATGGATGGATGGATGGGCTGTTGGGACCCACAGGCAATAAAAAGTTGAATTGTTTTGATACTGGTTAAATGGCTGGTAATATACACCGCAGATTATATTGTATATTATACAGCGTATTCTGCATAGATCACAACTGCTTCACTTTGCTCAAAAGCTTATCTTATATTACATTAGTCTCTATTAATTTCTATGAATGTGTTTTGATCAAATGCATTTCATCAAAACACATAAAACCTGCACAACTGTCTTATTATCATGATTTAATCTGGAAAAAAAACATAAAGATCACGGGGGAATAAATACTTCTGGCCCGAGATTTGTTCTGCTGCCCCACACTTTGAAAACCACTGGCCTGGTCAATATATACAGTATTCTTTTTATTCCCTCGGGTGACCTTCGTTTCCTTGGAGTTATTTATTCCGCTATGGTATGAACTGGTAATGGGCGGTGTGAATTACCAACCTCAAAGTGAGGCCTCATTCCAGAGGCTTTACTCACAACCACAGAGCGTGTCCTCTGTATCCTTCAGCTTCAGACCTAGCCTACGCAGTGCTCTAGATGGTTAACCCTTACAGGGCACACAGACAGCTTCCTGACAGCTCAGCTGACACCACAGCCCCGTTCCCGGCGTCCCGCAACAGGAAGGGACGTGCTGTCGGCTGCTGCCGGCCGAGGAACAACGGGGCCGGCATTGACCAAGAAAATCTCCCCGTGTGTCCTGCTCGCTCAAAATGCCAAAATGCAAAAGCTGACGAAAGGGAAGCTGGCATCCATTAACTGCAAAAATGAATCAGCCGGACAGCAGTCCTGCTTTGTCCCAGAGCAGGGATACTGTCCGAGAGGAGATGCAACGTAAACTCCAGCCAACTGCCAGGGCTACGTACCTGCAGTTTGGTATAAGAGGCATTGACTAGTCCATTTCTCAGAACAGAGTGCCAGTTCTCTATATGGGAACCACTAGAGCAAGTGTAGAGAGAGGGAGAGATGAGAAAGAAAAGAAAGACAAGGTGCTGTGTGAATATAAACAGCAGGGGTCTCAGCGTGTGGCCACCGACGTGCAGCGGTTCAAGAACGCTGGAATGAAAATGTTCCTTCATTGTAATAAACACGATGAAATCCTAAGCTCATCTTGTATACAGACAATTTTCCCTCTTCCAGTTTGCATAAAGTGTGATTGTGGCAAAAGAGAACAAAAGAAAAGAAAGACAAATCTTGATTTTAACTCTCTTCTATCTACTTTCCCCAGTGTTTCTCACTTTACATGATCATTTATTGAATACTACATACAATAATTTGATAAGAAAATGTTTTTTAGTTCTAGGAATGACTGTATTTAGATCAAAATTAGCTTTCAAATATATAAAAAGGACAAGATTCAAGCACAAAGAAGCTACGGGAGCCATCTATTTTTATCACTAGCGCAGGCACATTCAAAGGTATTCTGTGACATCATCACAGTGCTCCATAATCATATCATTTTAATTTAGCAGGGAAAATACTCAAAGATGAAGACCAATGTACACAGAAGTCTCGACCACCACCTTTCAGCACAGTCAAGGTTAATTGACCTCAAATTCCAACGTGGGAATAATCTCTGTCTTAAGATAAAGTGCCATGAGTGCTGCTTTTTTTTTTACAATTTTGGAAGCTGTATTCAGAACATTTCATTAGAAAGTTGTACATATAAGCCTAGAATGTGGATTGCATTCAAGGCTACAACCAACATTTGGCCTTTTCGGTTGACAATTATTAAATTTGTAGAATTATCCAGGCAGAAACAGAGACACTTAGTACTGCTTGTGCATTAGTTGCGCCCCACAAATGCCCAGATGGGTCTTGTGTATCTAAAATATTCAGTAGAGCCCCATCTGCTACTGTACAAATCTCGATCTCGCAGATCGTGTTGGCTCCATGCGCTGGCTAAGGAAGATGGTTTTTGTTTCCAAGAGGCTGGTCACAGCTCTGTGCTGTTGTTTGTTATGGTTCCATAAAAAAATCTGCTAGATTGGCCTATTCATGCACGACACAATGACCAGGTGTTACAGCGACACGTGCCCATGTTGGACAGCGCTGTGCTGTTTTGATACTAAATTATGCATGCGTCTTAGTGACTGTGCTTGATTTGAGATCAATTATTAACCGAATCTGATTACTCACATTATATTTGCCCCAAAGCCACAACATGCTCAGTAAAATATATATATATAAAAAAAAAAAATACTGAAATGGTTTGGCTATTCTCAAATGGCCTACAGGAGTTTAGTCTTCTCGCTTTAAAGCTGCTAATCATTCACTGAGAACTCGTATTTTGACTTGGAGGTCCAACTCACTGGAAGGCGAAGGTGCTGCCGTAGAGCTTTTTGGCAGTGCGAAAACGGGCTTCCTTGGCTGGGGGGCTGCTGAGCAGCAGGAACTGGTGGGAGGTGTGCATGAATTTGAGTTGCTATTGCAATGAGGAAGAGAGAGTAGAGTAGAGTAGAGAGAGAGAGAGAGAGAGAGAGAGAGAAAGAGAGCAAGAGAGACAGAGAGAGAGAGAGAGAGAGAGAGAGAAAGAGAGCGAGAGAGAGAGCAAGAGAGAGAAAGAGAGAGAGAGAAAGAGAGCGAGAGCGAGAGAGAGAGAGAGAGAGAGACAGAGAGAGAGAAAGAGAGCAAGAGAGAGAGAAAGAGAGCGAGAGACAGAGAGAGAGACAGAGAGAGAGAGAGAGAGAGACAGAGACAGAGACAGAGAGAGACAGAGAGAGAGAGAGAGAGAGAGAGAGAGAGAGAGACAGAGAGAGAGAGAGGCGGATGTGGTGTCAATATAAATCATCAATTCACACAATGCAGCATTCAAGAAACACTAAGTTGATGCAGGTGACTGGAGGGGTGATGCTGTGCTGGTTTCCTACCCTACTGAGTGGCAGCTTGACGATATGAGACCTGTTACTGGAGATAATCCTGCAGAAACACAAAGGGGGGTGGGAGAACAGAAGATAATTGACAAATTTCACCGTTGTGCTCCCAATTTGATTTCCCACCTGCTGACGCGTTCCAGGTCACACTGACCTGTCTCAAAGTTTTAAAAAGTGTTGGACCGTGAAATTCTAACTGCTGGGCCCATTGAGTGGAATGAACATCCAAATAAAAATTGCCATTCATTACGTTTCAGGTCAGTCTGACCTGGCGGCAAAAATTAAAGTCACAAAGTGTGAAAAACCTGGGACATTTAGACAAAACGCCAGTTGCCTTTTATCAAGTTTGAGAAAGAAAATTGAGTGATAATGTTGTATTTAATGTGTACATTTTCATAATTAAACCATAATCTGCAAGGGATGGAAATTTGAGGACCAATGTTGTCATTACATTCCATTAATTGAGATAATTATGGTACTGAACATTTTTAACTGCTGGGGATGTTTTCACAGTGACATTTTTAACCACGAGGGAGAGATCCAGCCCCCCATGTGAACGGGCACGGGATCTCAATTTCACAACGTTTACACCTCTTTAGCCAGCAGACTGAACACGACATACCAAACACTACAATTTAAAATCCAGGAAAAGGAGGGATAACAACTCTCGAGCATGAAGAAAAGGTTATAATCCTTCTCTACAGGTCTGCAACTGTCATAGCTGTTACACCGTTCATTCTTCCATATAGTTTTCTCAATGGGAACACCAGCTGATATAAAGAACGCTTACAAGGTCTCTTTAGTTGAGAGGCCAGACAAATTCAAATTTAACTCAATGATGTACTATAGATAATACGCAACTACTTTGTTCCCTGCCGTAACACAGCGAGGTTGGTTTCACTGCTCACTCGGCTCCCAGCAATCTGCTGCTAAGTCGTTATGTCTTCTACTCTTACTGAAACAGTAAGAGTAACACCAGTTACTTTTATTAAAAAATGTGCTTTTAATTGCAACTTTATTGCTTTTATCATTTGCAAGGGTCAAAATTAACCAGTTTTAGTTGCATATATATATATTAGGAAACAACACTCTTCTGTTTTCTTTAGAAATCGCACTGAATATATTTGCACTGTCAAAGTAGGAATAACACAACATTAGGGTTTGTTCCACCCACTCCAATACAGACAATTTCAGAGAATACTTGTGGATGGCTACGTCAGTCCTTTCAATATTGAACATGCTTTATTTACTCGAGGGTGACGGCCACAAGCACAGAATCATTATTGTGCCTCTACAATTCTTTACTTAATATGACTTATATGATGTATTCTGCTTTCTATGGCTGAGTCAAAGCAGAACAAATCTATTTCTGGAGCAGATCCTCTCCACTCACCATTGTAGCAGGGGGTGGGCCAGAGGGTCCAGTTTGTCCATCTGTTTCTTAATTTCCAGATATGAACCCTGGGGGGAAAAAAAACAAAAACCCACAAAGAGCATGTGCTGTTATCACGTTTTGTTTTGTTTTGTTTTCTCTTCACAAATTTTGGGATAACTGATAATGCCTTGTGATGTAAATCATGAATAAAAGCAACAATTTCAATAGTAGAACATTCTAGTTGCAGTCCAGCCGAGGGCAGAGCTGGGAAAAGATCCAAGATGCCACTTTGATGAACAAAATCAGAGGCATGCTGTATAAACTACACCAAAATAATGCACGTCAAGTATTAGCGACACTGTCAGTGAGTACTTCAGTACATTTACACTTCGACCCTCGTTTCCCTCCCACCTCCTTTTTATTACCTGCGTCATCTCGCGGATGGACATAACACTATCGAGTGCTTTCTGCAGTCTTTCATAATTCTTCTTCTGTGTTTATCGATGGAGCCCAACATCCACATGGTATGCAGTGAGAGAGGGAGCAACATACATAAGTTTAAAATCACAATCAAGTCTTGCCACAAGCTGGTTCTGTATGTTACATTTAGAAAAAAAACAAAAAAAAACAGGTATTTTCTTTGCATTGCAGTCCTTTTCTCTGGTTCGTTCCTGACACTGTGCTCTGTTTATCAAATTAAATGTCATTTTGGAACAAAACACGCATATTGATTCAGTTGGTAATCGGGATTCTGGCGGTGTGGATGCTGACCTTTGGGTTGAAGGCCAGAGTTTTGGGGTCGTTGGGATCAACAACAGACGGGTAGGGCTCAAAAATGATGCTCTTGCGAGGAGATTCTAGAGCAGCTCGACACATCGCCACCAGCAGATCCACCACCTGCATAAAGAAACGCTCACATTGGAGTGGCTTCAGCATCATAAGTGACTCTTTTCCCCTCCATAACACTAGCCTACAACACACATACAGGCATATTGAAATAAATCTGAATTAGAATATTTCACATTTAAAGTATTTTAGGCCTGTTTTGTTTAATTTTTAATCTTGAAGTCAATCCTAATAATTTAATATTTAATACAAACAGACTCTTTTCCTATTCTTTAACTTGACGCGACCTTAATAGCCACAATCAAAATGTACAATTTGCTTGAAAATGTGGAAAAAGTAAGAAAATGTGTGCTTGGTAGGCAGATTATTTTTATCGTAATAAAAATCTGGCAATGGAGCCAAAACCATTGAAACTCCTGTTTTTTCCCCTATTAAATGGAATCAAAATTTGGAGTTGTGGGATGAGCAGAGAAAAGCTGTTTGGTATTGGCAACACAGATTTGGTCAAACTTCCTGTGGGTTCATGTACTTGTGCACTACATGTACATCACTTTCTGTGCATTGTTTAGAAGAATCTGCCATGATGCTTCACTTGCAGCAGAAGATTTGAAGTGTGCACAAGGTCAGTTTGTCTCTCTCTCTCTTTTTTTTTTTTACATTATGAAAAGTTAATCAAAGGTTGTTTATTTATTAATGTTACTTGGTCAGTGTTTGTGAGAACAAGCCACACAGTACAAGTATTAATTTCATGCGCCGTTGGGTTGTGGGTGTTACCTCTGCTCCAGTGGCCACTTCCTCTGCAGCTCCGGACATCACACCCAGAGTGTAGAAGGAGAACACACACAACTCCCTGGTACATACAGCTGGCTGAATACACACAGACAGAGAGGGATGAAACTACGCACACATCAATGTATATGAGAATTAAAAAAATTTTTATAAATAGCATATCTATTCAAATCCTCCTTGCTCGCATTAGTACTGAAAACTAAGAGCCAAGTTTCAAGTTGGATATTTTTTTCGCTGCGTAAAAATGGTTTGTAATGATACTCTTTTGTCACGGAGCCACCGCTTCTGGTTTTGTCTTTGATACCTTCAGCATGGATCCGTTCTGGAAGACGTGCTGTTCGTCACAGACCACGCAGTACTCGTTGAGCGTGGGAATCCTCTGTTCTGAGTACTTCATTATCTGTCAGAAGAAAAGCACAGTGGTGTTCCCAGTCATTACACCCACCTCCAGCACAGCCGCACCACAAAAGGAAAGAACGGCAGAATTGATATAGAACATGAATATTTCACATTTCTAGGGGGGGGGGGGGTTCTACTTTAAACACAATGTTCATTTGAGGCTTGACTCTCACTTACAGACACCTAAAGCTCACACTGATCATGTCCCAGGGAGACATTTACAATTCACTCATGAGCTAGTTTACTGTTCTTACACGGTGTACTTATAAACAATCCAAAGCTATTTTACTGCTCTCCAGACTTTCCTCTTAAGCACAGCTCAGTAGCGCAGGCAGAGTGCCTCAGTGCCGTTTATAAAGTGGGCTCGCCTCTCCTCGAGCTCTAACCTGCACTAAGAAGCCGTACTCCAAGGTGGGGATGTTCTTGCAGTGTCCGCCCGCCTGGGATGAGAAAAACAATTCAATCAGCTGCCTCGTGGTAATCTGCGCTGGGGCCCTGGCCGCCGGGACAGCCACAGTCTGATGAGTCAAGTGAAGACAAAGCATTATGGGAAAGGGCGCACAAGGCATGTGACGGAAAGGGTGGGGAAAGGCTCGGGTGGGAACAGTGCAGGTGGCGGGTGACTCAGACGAGGGTCAGAGTGGATCACAGTGGGTCAAAAGGAAAACCAAAGGAAATATAATAAAAGAAAATATAAATTGCAACATTGTGTAAATTTTATTTAAAAAAAATGTGGATGCTTCGCAACAATTTTTAAGGAATTGTGACAATAATGCTTTGACATGAGCACAATGAAAATACCTAAACATGTGGGTGAGATACACTAGAGACTGATCGGTGGTATAGGGTTGTTTTGTTGTACTGTTAAATCAGAGCAGGTTTGTCTGGAGCGGCACTGACCTGACTATTTGGCGGGTAGCTGAAGAGCTCCCCTTTAGGGTTCTTCATGGTACACGAGATAGAGCGGTTCATCAGACGCGTCACTCTCAGCTCAGGGACACTGAGCTTCCCTTTCAAAACCGTGTCTTGGATCAGGGGGAAACTTGGAGACCTGGAAAACGATAAAACACGCAGCCTGTGGTCAACCAGTCAAACACGAGCAGTATTCTGATATTTGCTCAAGACGTAGTGCAAGTGGGGGGGGTTTGGCCTTAAAGTGGAAAACATCACGTGTCTGCATTGTGTGGTTTATATGTTTACATAGTCAGTATCTGGTTTGATAGCAACGTTTGTTAAAGAAATACAAATCCTGCTGTAATCACTCATCAGTCCAATTGTGTCCTATGGGATACCTTTTGCATTTAACTTTTAATAGTTTGTTGCTGTTTTTTTTTTTTTTTAAATAAAAGCCTGCTGTTTCAGGTCACACAGTTACAGTAAGTGCAGTGGACATTTCTCTCTCTTGCCAGTACATTAGCATTAATGTGTTGTGACGTTGAATTTGTGAAAACATGCATGCTGGCGGGTGTAAAAAAATTGTACGCCTTGACACGCGTCGGGCTTCTGCCCACGACAGCATTGGAGAGAAACACTGCAGCAGACAGGATTTCACATCTCTCGGCAGATTGGGATGGTGGAAAAAAGTGACAAAGTTGTGGTAATTAATTTCCTTTTTTAGTTTCAAAGTTTAAAATGAAAATGCACTTTGCAATTGAAAGATATGTATTTTAAATATTTCACTGTGTTTTGCATCGCAATGAAACAGTGTTTCTTTTTCGTTGTGTGCTTTTCAGAATTTATACATAGCTGTAAATATACTTCTCAATATAGATATTGAATACTTTTTGCACTACGTAAAACAAGGGGGAAACCGTTCCAGTTCCAGGTCCGTCATTTATACATTTTTCTGTCACTTTACTGGTGCAACAGGCTCAAAATCATTTTTTTAGACAGTAACTCAGGTCGCTAACTGCTGAGGTATAAGAACAGTATTCACGTCTACCATTGCTCGCAGTACATTATCCATGTACCCTCTTGACATAAAACTCCTGTCAAATGGTGAGGCTGTCAAGACAGCCTAGTAGTTAGTAAGGCTGACCTCCATCAAGTGGGCTGGGATTCAATCCCTGCGCAGGCATAACTGTCAAAGCCTCCCTGAGTAAGACTGAGGCACAGTACAGTTGTTCCCCGGAGGCGGAATCGCTTCGGTTTGTCAAATTTTGATTTTAAGTCAATCTGCACACTCTGCAGTGTCAGAGCTTCCGCTCGCTGGCCTGTCTTCTCCTGTACGACCATTCGCCTTTTTCAAACAGGCCATCACCAGATATTTTCATCACTTTCTTTTATATGCAAAGATGCGGCGAGCAAGCACTGGGTGATATGGACAAACGCAACCTTTATGTCAGGAGGATAAAGATTTTGTTGTCATATCAAAGGACATTATTGGGGATTTATATTATTGGAAGACTAACTGGGATTTGTTAAGATTATGAAATAAACTCAAATAAATTAAGATCGTCAATATCACCCTTTTTGATTTTGTCCAAAATGCTAACATCAACTGTATTGTGTCAGTTCCTGAAAGGACAGAGGATCCACACATTCGTTTTTCATTCACGGAGACGCCACACTTGTTTGCGAGCGAGGCTCTCTCTGTGGGGGAGCGGGACCTACTTAGGGATGGGGGAGAAGATGCTGAGCCCCGCACGGAACTTCTTGATGGTTCCTCCGGCTTTGAACCAGCTGTGCCTCTTCTCCTGCTGGGCCTTGAGGAATTCATTACTCAGGTGCTTCCACTGCTGGGAGGTGAATGTGCTCAGGATCCTGCCACATTACATAAGCGGGGGGAAATCAAGAGAGGGAAAAAAAACCAAAAACGTCTACCTACCAGGTAGAGACTAAGCTGCTTTTTCAATCAGTGTCCAATATGCTAAAAAATATATATATATATATATTCCAAAATGTCCCACCACTTACTTTTTCAGTTGCAAGCCCAAGCTGAAGCCTTCTTTATTGGAGGGCTGGAACACTTCAACTGACGGCTCTAAATAAAGATGACTAACATCATTACATAGTACACATGCTTTCCTTCACTCTCCCACTTGTGCTGCACACATTGTACTCACCTCCCACGCTCAGTGAGTAGCACAAATACCTAAAGTCCCTCCCAGAAAAACCAACATCCACATTGACATCTTTACTCACCGGGTCCATCGAGGTACTGGGAAAGAGAAAAGCGCAGTCTCAGAATAATGGGCTCTGTTCTGATAACTTTCCAAGCTGTTGCAACCTCCTCCTGAGTCAGACACACACACACATACACACGCACATACACACACACACACACAAATATACAGAGTTAGCATCCTAATTAGGGCCGTGTCTCATTACATAAATAAATGACGAGCACATGATGTATTATAAATGATGTGTTACTTTGCAAAATGTCAACGTCGGAATAGTAATGGGCAGAGTGGGAGGAGGCAGTGAGAGGGAGAGTGCTGACTCACATCTAAGAAACCGATGTTAATATGAAGATCGATGTCCACATCATCAATAGTTCCATACTCCCTGTTCAGAGACAGACACCGATAAGGGCAATTTATCACACTTTCAGCATAATATCCCCTGAGGGTGAGAAAAACATCATTTCCCCCTTTTCTTTTCTTTTTTTTTTTTGTAAACCAGCCAGTGGTCAAAACTGCTCATTATGCAGTGAGTGTGCTTTTGTTGTACCTGACAGAGACGGCACTGTCAGTGTAGATGTCTTTTACTGCTTCAATGTCTGCATCCAGCTGAGGATGGCGGTAGAGGTCAGCAGCACAGCTCCCCTGCAACAAGCAGCACTGTTCACAGTTATAGCAGTGAATGAATCAGCGGTTCAAAACCTTTATCTTGTCAGTCACACCCCAACATCCCACAGCCCCTTCAAACACAAACAGAGAAGCATGATTTCACGATTCCAAAACACTAGGGCAATATGAAATGTAAATATACATTTCCCAACACTTTGGAAGTGGTGCTGTATGTTTTTCTTCACAGCAGAAAATCTCAGCGTGAGGGAATGAGACAAAGCTAAAGCTGCGTCGTGTCCTCCAAATGTCTCACGTGGTTCAATATAGGTTTTCCTGACCTTTTTTCCCACATTATAATTTACACCTGTTTGGACCCATAGGGAATAAAAAGCTCTTTGAAATCTGGTAGCTGTTGGTATATATTTTGGTTTTTCATTCAAACTCATGTTGTCATTTTCAATGATCTCACATACGTTTACAAGGATTTCTGTTGTTTTATTACGACAATCCCCCACTGACCCCCCCAAGATGTTTTCTGCTGGCCCCCACACAGTTTGAGAAACCACACAACCAATTTCATAAAACACATTCTATTGTTCGGTTAAATGTTCACATAAGTAAAGAGTTTTGTTTTTTGCAGGATACTTTTAATGCAGTTAAGACAGATGATCAGTTAGTGTTTCACAACACAAGACATAAATCATTATTTGATTTGAAATATAACATAACATGCTGACAAATTGTTTGTAAGCTGCAGAACTGTACAATATATTGTCGAGTTATAGAATTAAAATCAATACCCATTAATCATGACAAATAATTGCACTGTAATGTTGAGAGAAAGAGCGTCTGGAAAAAAGGTGAGGAAAATCAGGTGTCCTTAAAGACTGTGAGGGTAGAAAAGGATCATGTTGTCAACAACAAAAAAAATCCCCTATTTTGAAATGTTGTATAATTTTCATGACTTGGGATAAAAAGTAGTCAAATTTAAATATAGCGAATGCATTTGTTAGGGATTCTAATATTTCCAGTGTTCTGCGACTCCCACCACAGGGAGTGTTCGCCATAAAGAGCACATCTCAGCATTAATAATAACAGCGGCAGAGCCGATTCTGTCATGCAGTCCGTGTTCCTGGCGTCTCGACTTGAAGTCAGACTCTCATCTCCTGAGCTCAAAGTGTGCAGAACAGATCCCTCTCTCCCGGCCTTATCTTCACCGCTCTGCTTTCATGTCCTCTGACTGCACTGAAATGAGCTTTACGTCCCAGACTGGATTTACATTTCAATCAAAGGCTTGGAAGATAACGGTTAAAAAAAAAAATTAAAAAAAAGGATAACTAACAGATTAGGATCTTCAGTTGAAGTCAAGCAATGAACTTTCCCGAGATGAGATGATACATTTAAATTTCAAACTACAAATGAATTACACAGCGCTGCTTGGAATTAATACAGCAGTTGAAAGCAGTAAATAATGTCAGATGTACTAGGAAACAAAACATTACGTTTTGAGCGCCTGCACTGTGTGGCTCTAGTAAATTTATTTGCTATTGTGGGTTTCAGTTCAGCCTGAAACCTAAACAAAACTGTGACACCTCCAATGTAAAATCCTGCTAAGAAGGCCTTACGGAGGAAATGTCAGGCAGCAGGCCCTTCTGTTCTGCACTACCAGAGCAAAAGGTCTCAACCATCATCCACCACACTGTTGTGACTAAAATCACCTCTGAGCTGTTGTCTGGCATCACTATTGTGTGACAAATCTATCTTGACCAATATCTGGATTACTCAGATTGCCACAGAAACTAGTGTCTGGTTTTTTGTGAAAGTGAGAATGGTTGTTGTTGTAGTTGTGGATAACGGTGTTGGTAAGCTCTATTTAAGTAAAAGTGGTTAAAAAAAAAGCATATTTGTTGAATCCAAGATACTGTAATCATTATGTAAGCTGCTTGTTTATCATTTGATTTACTTGCTACCAATAAACACTGTATCCATTTCACTGAGAAAAACATGAAATAAAATGAGGTAATTGATCTAAAAACCTCTTTTCATATGTTGCTGTAATGTTTTCTCTTAACTATGGTAGCATGTTAATAATCAACATTAGATAACATATGTCTAATGTATGAAATATAAAATACACCACACAATAGCACCATTCATGAAGACTACAATGTAAACATCTTTAAAAAAAATCCAGCATTAAAACTCAACTTACATTGAAAATGAGTAATATGTTTTCCTGCAATACCTGAATGCCGTACAAGAACTGTTCTGATTCGTTTTCCCCGTCCGACTCCTCGTCTGTCCAACACTGTCCTTTGATGTCCTGTGAGACCACACATTGTGAAAAGGCCGTTATAGTGCAGCGGAAAGAAAAAGAATGCATCCTCTTTCTATCGTCCTTTCATCTTTCATCTCCCTATTTAGCCTTCCGTTCAAGAGCTTCAAAACACTGCTTTTTATAGCGTCGAGAAGAGGCGAGGCAAAGAGCCATGATTTATTTCAAAAACACAGGATATTGTCTGAATTTACCCTTCAAAAGAAAACCTGGCTGACAAAAAAAAAAAAAATGCTTGATTTAGCAAAAATATCCTTTTCCTGTCAGAAGTCATAATCATAACATCATGCATAATATTTTCCTGCCAAAACATCCTTCAGGTGTAAATTAATACAATTCAAAAATGGTTAAAGTCTAATTTAGTAATAGCTTGATATGTTTTCAAGTCTGGCTAAATCGGAAATACGACACAAACATGTATTTTGGTTCAACTTATTTAGGTTTAATAATCTTGAGTAAATCCATGAATGTCCAACACAGCTCAATCACATGCCGTGGTTACACCAATAGGACCTCAGCTGTCTTACCATTGGGTCCGCTGTTCATAGGGCACTCTCAGACAGGTTTGGGCCTTTGACTACTGCCAACCATCGCAGCCTGTTTCCAGGTGGAAGGGAACAAGAACAGAAAACCAGGGAGCTTTCACAGACCGCCCCTCTTTCTCTCTCTCTCTCTCTCTCCCCCCCTCTCTCTCTCTTTCTTTCACGTCAGAATTACACAACCTTGGGAAAAAAAACAAAAAAAAAACAGGAATATGAAATTCAGCAGAGCAAGAAAACATGAAACAGAGGCCCTTGCCAGTGATGCCAAGCTTTGTAAACCGTGCCCTCCTCCTTTTCTTTAAATGGGCTGCTCTTCACCTTGCCATGTATCCTAGCAACAGCCATCTCTGCCTCCTTTCAGAGCGGCATTAATCACTGAAGAGAGAATGTGTGGGAGATATGTGCTGTACGTTCAGTACCCAGGATGTCTCAGTTTCTTTGTTTTGTTTTCCTTCCAGGAACCAGTAATCTATTGATATGAAAGCACCAGAGGCGGATACGCCGTGACAGACAGCCCATTTAAGAACTTTGCTCAGCTTGGCTATCAGTACAATTATATCTGGGAATAGTAGAACAATGCGTTTTTATCATGTTTAATAGAAAGGCTGCATCAATTATTTTTAAAAAGAGATAAATTAGAGAGAGAACAGTACAAGCTGGCTGGGCAAACAACATCACCCAACATGACATAGGTACTCACAGCACTTTGTATTTCACAGAGGTTCATCACTGTTAGACATGTCAATAATGCGTATTCACATTGCGGCATCAAAATATCAACATTAAAATCCAAACATGTAGGAGGACCTCCAACCAAAATACAGAGAAAAAGAAAGCCTTTGTAGGGACTGGATGTTAACAAAGACTGGATGGTAACAGAGCTCAGCACGACCAGACCGAACGCCAACAAACATGTTGGTGTCTGTGCCATATATAGGTCAGCATATTTAAATGTTCTTTTCACAATCTGCAGCACTGACTCCTAAAATAAGGATATTTATTCTAATTTGTTGGTGACATGGCTCCTTTATGGTTGGAAACCAAAAAAATCCCTTTCCTCTCTATGCCTACTGGCTTGCCATTTCCTCACCCGCGCTAGCATCCCCATCACCCCCCCCCCCCCCCCCCCCCCCCCCACCCAACCCACAGCCCCCCCGCCGTCATTCCCATAGCCTCTGTCGTCTCACATACCAATGGATTCACTGACAAACTGAGCCCCCCCCCCCCCCCCCCGTCTACACTCGGCATCACCGTCCTCATTATCCGTTGCGATTACTATTTTGCACAAACACAGATGCAGTCAGGCAGATTTTCCCCCCTCCCCCCACACGATGTAACCCCCCCCCAGCACCACCACCACAGCCATCCAACCACACTTACCTCCACAGAGGATGGAGACTCGGATGCTGTCCTTGCCTCAGCTGCTCCCCTCCTCTTAAAGGGCACACCTGCCTTTCTCTCCACCACCTCGCAGCCGCCGACACGATGGATGACAATGAGCCTGTTGAAAATAAAGACGGCAGAGGAATCTAACGCACAATCATCCCCGGTTCTTCCAGCGCTGTCTGCCTCTCCCGATGCGCGTCTGCGAGCGAGCCAGCCAGCCAGCCAGCTGGTGTGTGCGTGTGTGTGTGTGTGTGTGTGTGTTTATCTATTGCAGATCTCTGCTCTTACTGCTGTCTTATATTTTGCCTGACAACACTGAGGGGTCTGAGCATGCTCAGTGAGCCCAGGCAAGTGGGTCATGTGACCTGCAGCTGACTGCAATGCTGCTGAGAAATAAAAGGGAAAAATGGCTGCGCTTTGTGTGTGCATCTGCCAGTGTGTTAGTCTGAGGCGTGTGTGTGTCTGCCATTGCACAAGTCAGAGCCTCGTCAAGCACCGCTGTGCTTTAGAGACAGATTTTGTTGGATGTTTGAATCATTTTGATGTGTTTTTCACATATTTTTCAAAATAAGAAATACAATAACACCTACAAGAATGACTTAAATTTGAGCTCCACCTCATGACTATGCTGCGTGCCATATGACACACACAATCAATACTGTTATTTTAAAACTAACATCAAAAAGTTAGAGATCTATTCTAGCAGTATCTTTCAAAAAATCATGTACAATTACTTCAAAAGAAATCCTGCCTACAACGAGTAGTGTCATGGTGTGCACGTGTATGACAACAGTCATTAGGCCTTTCAGCTAATCAGTGTTTACCCCCATTGTCTCAAGGTGTCTGTTTAAGGACTGACCTAAAGAATGGACAGATTATGAACCCGCGTTCGGCCATCTATCTGCGCAACGTGTGTGTCATGGTGGGTGAAACCAGATCTTCAAGCTTTCATTTGGTCCACAGTGAAGCGTAGACCACACATGCACATGTAAATGCCAGGGTCACAGTTTGCGTCCACACAGCTTGGTGATTTTATGACGTCTGTACGAAGCGATAAATCATGAAGCAATTCATTGCGAGCACTTCGAAGTCGACCGCTCTGTTCTATCGCCACGAAAACTGCAACTACAAATTCGAGTCTGTATAAATTATGTTCAGAAAACAAAGCTGATTTGTCATTGTTAACTCTTATGTCATTTAAAGTCTTCTTCCCTTTTGCATCATGATAGGTTTTTTTTTCAACCACAGATTTGAATGTTTTAAATCATAATGAATTATTCCATCCATACATCTTCTATGCTGCTGTACTCAGATTAAGGTAAGGCAGGGAAAGCACAAAGAGACAGTTTGACAGACTCACACCAAGTCGCAATTTTAATGTCGACAATCAGTCTCATATGCATGTGTTTGGACTGTGAGAGGAAACAAAACCACAAGCTTTTCATTATGAGGTCAGTGTGCTGACCAGTACAATACTGTGCAGCCCAAATTGTTTCAACCAAAAACTTACAAATATCAACAAATCAGATATCTGAATATCAGAAAGGCTCTGTGTTTGGTCTTATTTGATTTGACATTTGTTATACCTATTGTTCAAGTTCAGAAAAAATCAACACAAAAACAGCATCTTTAATGTTTCAAAATAACACTGTTTTGTGATTTAAACTCAAATAAAATGGCCCAAGTCATAACCGTGGCATAAGCTTTTTTGGGGGATTTGGCAGAAAAACTACTGTATCTGTTCAATTTAGGATCCAGACTATCTTATTAAAGGTTGCCAAGCATTGTCAAAAAAATTATTTTCGTGTTCACTGCACAAATGCCACCTTTTTCAATGCCTCAGGCTTCTTACGCGCATCATTGCCATCAGTAGTTGCACTGTGCAGAAGTACTTTTAGCCGCATTGATATATCCTATCAGCTCATCTCTAAGAATTATGCCAGGATATTCCAACAGTCTCTTACTGTCCTCGGTGGAACAGGAGTTAGCCGCCATTAATGCTGAGTGACAGCCAGGAGCTCGAGCAGTGGACAGAGCGACGGGACGGCAAACCTGTTCCTTACCTGGACAGGTGTGTCCAATACTGCAGTGGAGCGGATCCAGGCGGAGGGGCCAGGACCCGGTGAGACTCTACCATGGGCAGTGGGAGCAGCAGTGCTATCACAACTTCAACTGTGAACAGGTGAGAACCAAAAGGGAACACTATTGGAAAGGAGCATGGACTCAGTAGGTACCACACACATGCAGTTGTACTCACAAGGTCACCATCACTTTAACAACCCCTGTGAGGCGTTCGTATTCAAGTCATAGATTTATTTTTTTCATCACTTCAGTAGAGATGCATATGTTAACAATAAAAATATAACAATAATCATATTTAATGTAATGTGCACTGGATAAAAAAGAAATTATTTTGCTCGAGTTTTATTTGTTGTGTGGTTATTCATGTAAATTAACAAGAACAGCCCTCATCAGATTTCTGTAATCAAACCTGATGAGTTTAGTAATACTTGTATTTAATGTGATGGTATATCAATACAGCTTCAGCACTTAGGTCATGCAATTATAGATTATTATAGTAATTAATAATTATTAGTTATATTTTATAGCGATTGTTTACACAATTTTCAATACTAGGAACAAAATAATACAATTCATTCCAAGGAAATTTAAAAACCAACTGTAGTTTAATTTTTGAACACTAGATGGCGATACAGGCTCGCCCCCTGCTTCATCGCGGCCCTGCAGAGGGTCTTCTTTCATACATCCTTCCGACATCCCTCTACTGAACTATAAATGTGGCTGTGACAAAACGGATAAATGTTTAATTTGTAGGGAGTTTTTGATGGCAGAATGGATTCACTGATTTAAAAAATCAGTGAATTTATATTATTTTATATTACTTTTTGTAAATATAAAACAAAATTAGAACAAGCAGGTTCCTGTGAAGCAATGGGGCAGCCAACATACTTCACAGTTAAATATTATCAATCACGTTAGGACACTAAAATGAGCAGAATATTAAATTGAGCATACTTTACAATCCACTGCGTTTCTTTTCAGGAAATTGTCCCTCCATGATCACATGTTGGAGTCTATGCGAGACTGATGAAATCAAGCATTCTGATTGGCTCCCCAACTTTACCAAGCACTTCTCCCTCGTATATGCGTATCCTTCCGCCTCGTTTATAGTTTTAAACGTTTCCTCAATGCCTGTATTCACAATACTTATTTAAAACGCTCGTTTGATAAGCCATCGGTGGCTACAGTTGACGTGTGTTCGTAAAATCGTCGTCCGTCTTCACGTTTATCAGTGTGCCCTCGGAGGGATATGCCTGAGCATCACTGTAAAGTAGTCCCTCAAACTGAGATAACTCGGGAGATCACCTTGAGCCGCTCTCAGTGTTACGGCACCAACTTGCGTCCCAGGCTCACTCAGCGTTTCAAGGTGGGTCTCCTCCATCGCACCGGCTGCTTCCCGACACTGCAGTCACGTTTTGACGCGACCATTTCACCAGTGGTTTGTACATCCGCGGCGCGTTTTTAAGCGTTTACAATTTCCTCATTCGCTACGTGATGCGTTGATAATCTACCTGTGGTTGTTCATTTCCACTCTTTTATACTCGTTTTTTTTGGGAGGTGCAGTGAGAAGTGTTCTGTAGTCTGCACGCCTGGTTGAATTCAGATTAATGTTTTAACAGCGCTGCCAGGAAGGTGAAGTGTTTCATCAACGGTATTGAGTTACTGGAGGACAACTGCGCGTGTTCCGCACTGACACTAGAAGACTGCTTGTGTTTCAAACAAATGGCGTGTCGTCGTCTTTTCTGCAAAACGACGTGAATTAAAGATAACGCCATCATTGGTGATGCACAGTGTTGGACGGTGTGCCCGGCTTCCTGTTGCCTCCTAGTGTGGGTGTGGCCGCTCCTTCTTTCTCGGCCTCTGATTGGTTGGCCTGTGTGACGTTTCGAGATCAGGAAAATGTGACGCAGGATGAGAACGTGACCTTTAGCGCATCGTCTGCGTCGCAACTTTTCTATGTAACTGCGTTTAAAACGCATCCTTTGGTCGTTTTTTTTTTTTAACACGTCGCCTTAATTTACTGCGATTTAAAACATCCCCGCTTCACTGGAAGCCACCTGTTTTATCTGGTTGTGTTCAAGCCCTCACACTCCAGGCCGAGCTGTGCGACAGACAAACTCATCTTTTATTCATCCGCCTTTCCTGTAATGTTTCCTCGGAAACGCTTCAGATACAACCAAACCACGTAAGCTGCGTAGTGTAGAATATGTAGTCTTTGACGTGTATAGTTCAACGTGTGTGAGTGTTGTGTCGGTTTTTTTTTTTCTGCAGGAGTTTGATGCAGTGTCGTTCTTGACACTGGATACACAGACATGACTGCAGGTCTCACCCACCGTGGAGCAGGGGAGTCGTGGCGGGCCGAGCCCTGCATGTTTTCCACGTCTCCCTGCTCCAACAAGGCTGATTGCAACGGGCAGTTTGTTATCAGGCTTTCTGTTGAACCCAGTGATGAACCATCATGACCTTCAGGTCTATTGAAGAAGGGAGACATGGAAAGCATGCAGGGCTCGGCCCTCCAGGGCCAGAGTTTGACACCCCTGCTTGTTGAGCTCTGTTTGCAGTTTAAGCCAACCCCGTTGCTTGTGTTTATACTTTACAGGTAACAAAGGAAAGAAAGCTATATGATCCATAAAGGGGTTCTGTAAAGTGCCACATCAGATCATAATGTGATTATATTTTCCCTTCTGGGGAATGTTTGAGCTGCACATAATTGGGTGTCAAACTCGGTCCTTTCTGGCTGAAGTGAGTGTTGCCAAAATAAACCTATGACCCAGAGGCCCGGCCAGCTCATAATGTCAAGTGGAAAAAAGTTGTGTTGAAGGACATCTGTATGCTAAAATCTTAATGCCAGGGCATCTAAAGTTTGATATAGCTCACATATGCAGGTAAATTAAAGTTATGTTAACATTCTACGTGTTGCCTGAGCTGCACCAACCTTCATAACTAGTTTCTGTTAATAGAAACTGCGGTTGGCATTCTGGTCATTTGTAATTGTTGCAATGCAAAACCACAAACCACTGCTCTTGGGGAAAGTGCTCTTGTAACTAAGTTTGTGTTGGTGCAAGCAGCATGGCTCACAGCTGGCTCTGCTCCCATGAATGTCACTTGGCTGAAGGTTAATGACTAATGCATCCTAATCCTAAAACTGCCAGTTACAGCTTTTAGTATATGGTCGATGTGCTATTGAGCAGGACTAGCCGTTTCTGTTCCGTCCTATTCGGCCAGTCCAGACCATGTTGGTAAACAGGCCCAGTGTACAGGAAACATGCCACCGTACATACTGCAGATTTCTGCAAACCAAGTCGGCATGCAATGTGTTATTATTAGCAGAGGCTGCGGTGTTGTATGACCTACTCTGCTAGTAACATTGGTTAGACGGCGCTCCGGTGAGCCACTGAGGTTCACATGTATGTCCGCTATATCAGATCGTGGCGATTCTGTGATCACTACAGGCGGTCTTCATGTCCTTCATCCTCATTGAATGGATTTACTCCTGAGCTCCTGGAAGTATGGCGCATATGCACGCGTCCTGCAGCTGTCAGTTCTGCTGCCGCAGGGCGTAGCTTGCTTACTGCCGCTGGAAGCCCCGCCGCACTGGGGTGGCTGCGGAGGTCACTGGTCGTGACGTGCTCGGCTTTCCCCAAGAGGAACGGGAAGATCTACTGGGGGTATGTAGTGCACTCTGCAGAAGGTGCTTCTGGCTGGCCGGTGTGAACATTTGACTCGGCCTGCTGTCTCCTGGAGCTAAATTGGATTAGCCCAGTGTTGCAGAACATCCATGGTGGACGCTACCAAATGGCGAGACACTGGAGGCCCTGCTCCTATGGCTGCAGTGACATATTTTATACACAAGTGACGAAACCGTTGAGAAAGATAGGCTGGATGGTGGCTGAGGGTATGTCCTAAGGTAGATGTGGAGTGGTGGGGATTGGAAGGGATTATTGACAGCCAGCGCTAAAGTTAGTCCTGCATCTGTGTCACGGTTACTGTGGCTGGGTTCTCCTGTAGCGGCTGCTCACTGCCACCACCTCCCGTCAGACCCGTGTCTGTGTTTGTTAGCTCAAGTAACCCAGTGACGGTTTGGTCCCGTTATTTTGTCTTGACGGTAAATTTGTGGTGGAAGCTAAATATAAAACAAGACATGATTCCTAGTCATCACTTGGTCAGCCTTGTTTAAAACTGACACCTTGCATGTTTTAGGCCTTTCCCAGTTGCAACATGCTTGATTGCAATGAGGAGACTTTTTTTATTTAGTTTTAAAAAGCTTGACAGTGATATTATTCAGGTGTGCCGTATCGGGTAGACCTCTAAAACATGCAGGACCACAGGCCTCCAGGACCAGGATTGGACACGCTTCAATGTGAGCTTTAGTAACAAACATCCTTCAGTGAACAAAGAGTTGCTCTGAACATAATCAAGGCCTTCCTCTTTAGATCTGCAGATTGTAAATTCAACTGTTGGCATTGCATTGTCTTTGTAAACTCCACATTTCTAAAGACTGCATTGTCCATTCATGTTCTTTGGTTAAATAATGATACCCTTCTGTTATATAGTTTGATCATTTAAGAATGAAAACATTCAACATGTACTTGGAATTACAAGCGACGAGCAGCAATATATATTTGTATCCCAAAAAGTGACCAAAGTAGATGACTCATTGTTTTCACCCAATTTATTTTCCTCACCCAATAGCGGTGTCTCACATCTTCAACTGTGAATGTTAGGACATAAAACATCCTGTGAACATAAACAAAAAAAAATACTACGTAAGGTTTTACATTCAGTTTGTTTGTTCAGAAGAATGTAATTTAAGAGGTACTCATGAGAAGCCACTGCACGGTCCCCCCCCCCCCCCCCCCCCCCCCCCCGTCTTTTTCCTGGTGGTTCAGTCCACTCTGAGCTGGTGTGTATGTGTGAGTTGCAGTAGTGGGATGTGACTGCTCTCACGTACTGTGCAGTCTGCTCCATTGATGGAGATGTTACATCATCAGCAGCTCCAGATGAAGCGGTCTGTTGGTGCCGTAGTTCTGCCAGGAATCCCCCTGCATGATGCATTTAATGAAGAAAAGGACCACAAGACCTACTGACTAATGCAACATAATTTCCTCAATTGGGCCACTGTGGATGTGCCCTTAGTTCCAGTTGTCGCACAGAGGAATTACAACATTCTGTCTTATTAAAATTCCCCTTTTTTTTAACAATCCAACAATCTTTGCTTCTTATTAGGGGTGACATTAAGGAGGTTTTTGCAGCTAAATGCATGCATTGTCCTTCTTTCTTTTGCTACCTGCTCATGGTTTATAAGTGAAAGATTCTTTGGCTGAAATGCAATCTGTCATTTAAAAGGAGGAAACCTGATCCTCCAACTCGGTGCTTTTGAATGAGGGCTTCTTTGGCACCTTGCATAAAGAGCCATGCAGTAAACTATTAGTAGGGCTCTTTACCTGGGGTCGTTTATTTCCACGGCCTGTTGGTCTGGATCTGAAAGTAAGGAAACCTACGAGTGATCAAACTTTCTAACTGCTCACGTTGACAGATTTCCAAGGCCCACGACTGTATGTTCACATAATTTAATCCCAGTCAACCAGTGGCAGCGTCAGTGACCCAGTGCTTGAATCCCACAGATTTTTATTCTTTGCCAGATTGTTCAGTGAAGCATTTCACTGCCAGTCAGCTGGGCTGTGGTTGCATAACAGCAGCAAGCAGAGCCATGAAGGAAGCAGCACTCCTCATAGATAAGAAATGCGACTCCCTGCTCAAATACACCTTATTGGCTGTTGCTTTAAGCAACTGATAAACTCCATGTTGATGAGTTTATATGCCATGTGCCATAATTCTTATATTGCTTAAATGAAAAATAAAGGAAATGCCTGCCAGACCGCACGTCTGTGTGGCCGGTCTGAAATGGAAAGTGGTGATCCATTTATTTGTGCACCAGTGTTTACAGTATCTCCATGTTGCGCATTCATCTGCAGTGTGTTTGCTTAGCGTCGTGATGAAGGCTTGTAAAACCCAGCCCCTTCCGATGGGCTTCGTGATGTGTGGTTGCCACGGGTGACTCAGCAAGAAGGGGGTGGGGGGGACTGAATGTACAATATGGCGCCGCAGTGCAATGGGCTACACTGCTCTGTTCTCACGGTGGAGCATGGAGGCTGCAGTGTCTCAGCATGAGGAATGTCTCTGAGCATTCCAGGCTAAAATGTGTGAAATGATTGTCATGAGGGAAATGGTGAGAGGTTTTTTTTTTTTGTGTGGTCACTCCTGATTTATGCAACACAAGAGGAAATGAAGATGTGTTGTTGTGCAAAACCTGTCCTCAAGAGCACATCGTATTCTTGTCTTTAGCCTTACAGCTGAGGTTGGACGGAAATGGATGAGCATTAAGGCTCCCTGTGGAGTTCCTCTCCCGTTGGGCGATGTCTCTGCTGATGTACTCTCTTGAGCGTGTACGGACATGCTAGGCATTCCTGCCACCAGTCGCTCACTGAGGACAGCACCAAGTAATCCTTTATCCTTGCTTTGTTCTTAATCTGACCTTTCCCGTCCCTTTCCACGCAGAACTCCTCCAGTTGCACCCGTGATCGCCATGCCTCATCAAAAGTGTGACATGGGCTCTGCCTTCATCCAGACGCAGCAGCTCAACGCTGCCATGGCAGACACCTTCCTGGAACACATGTGCCTGTTGGACATTGACTCTGAGCCCACCACCGCACGCAACACCGGCATCATCTGCACCATCGGTTGGTCTTTTTCTTCTGGTCTCACACAGACAAACCTCATTTGCAAACATGCCTTATGGCATGATTTTCTGTAAATTTAAATACAAAATTGTTCATGGTTTCTGCTGTTCCAAGCTGCCTGTTAAAGGAGTCATGTTTTGAGAAGCTCATACCACTACCACCATGTTTGGACAAAACCATTTAATTGCCGTGTTCACTTTTCTTTTTTTATTAAAGGCATTTTCTTCGTCTTTCATTATATTTTTCAAAACTATAGCGTATTCACTGTTGTGCTAGCATGAGCAGCATTTCACTGAGCCTCTGCTCCTAATGTGTGCTTGCAGGGCCGGCCTCTCGATCTGTGGACACGCTCAAGGAAATGATCAAGTCTGGAATGAACATTGCTCGCATGAACTTCTCCCACGGCACGCACGAGGTCTGTCTTTTCAACACTCGTGGTGTAAATGTATTGGGCAAAGGCTGCTAACCATTCAGGTCATATTGTCTAGGCCGATATCGTTCATAAAGTATCGTTCTTTGCTTTATCATAGTGAACACATTTAGTTTTTTGGCAATGTTTACCTTTTGTGGTACGTCCTTTTTAGCTTTTCCTGCGGTCTTTGCACGTTGTTGCATAAAATAAGGCCAGTGAATGTTGAGTCAACAGTCTCGCAACAAAAGCACGCAACAGTTGGTGCTAACTTGAGATTAACATCTGCCAAGTTCAACTTGTAGATGTAATAACTTCATTCTTTCCATTGACTATTCAAATGTCAAAAGTTCAGCAATTGACAAACCTGAGTTGACATTGTCAAGTGAAGTTTGTTCATGCAGCTTGAGGTAGAGCTGAGAAATGGATATTGAGCAAGGTATTGAGTCTTTTTGAATACAACTGTCAGAAATGTCGTCATGCTGAACATAAAGTTGGAACAGAGTGACTCTTGCTGGCAGCCATCAGCCTTTGTTACATAAAGTTTTTCTTTAATTGAAGAGGACTTTCCTGAACTGGGTGACTTTCCCTTTCAAGCATCTGTAGTGAGACGTTACTGGACTATTTGAGATGCTTGCCAGGATCTGGTTTGTCAACTAGTTATTCAATCCTATTGAGATCCATTCATAAGCGCTGACAGTTATTTTATTTTTTTATTGTCCTGAAGTGTTGTGCAACCTGGTAGTTGGTATGTGGCGACAGGCTGGTGCATTCTGGTTGAATATTTTTGTTTCTAATTTCTCTCCAGCAGTCCCAGATCTCATTTTGAAGGTTACAATGTTTTGGAAATGTTTTGTCGACCTGGTAGGCAGATTATTTCAGAAGGATCAAAAGCTACTAAAGATGTAGATCGACGTAAAATCTTTGTGCTCGAGATAAGTTCTCTGCAGCTTCCTGCTCCCTTTATCTCCTCAGCAGGTGACGCATCAGGTTTGTGTCGCTGACATTGTCAAGGCCACGTTACTTTTTAGTTACAGTTGCAATTGTAGCATGTTGCATTGCTCCACATCCTGATGAGTAATGTGTTGTACTTGAATCAAAGCAACTCAACATTATCTGTATTTTAACCTTACCCAGTGCAGAAAACGTCATAAAATATTGGACCATGAACCTTTTGATGTCTCTTATTGAACTGTAGCAACCAAAATGGTCTGCATTTCCAGCTTCACACATCTTGCCTTTCTGAATCCCCTTTAAAATCTTACGATAGTCTTGAGTGTTAACACGGGATTACACATACTAATTGGCAGAATAATTCATTGTTTGAGAGCCTTTGTGATCGTGAGAACATTCTGGTCTTTTTGTCACAGAGCAGCAGCTGCAGTGTCCCTCACCTTGTGTCTGGCTAGAAAAGGCCTGCCAATGTGATTACCTGCCACTTAAGTTATTACTGAAAGCTCCGGTCACCCAGGTGGGCAGCATAAGCCATGTGCAGCAGACGGCTGCCTTCTGAGTCACAAACTCTGTACTCCTTGTGTGGCTAAAAAGCCTGTTGCAGGCAAAGTTGTTTGGTTCCCCCCCCCCCCCCCCCAATACTTTGGTCCAGGAGCACGTCTCCAGCTTGTAGAGTCGAAACTCTATTTAAAAAAACATGAATTAAATTATACTTTGAATCATATTCCGAGTTTCAAATCAAGCAGGAAATGTCTTTACACATTACTTTGAAAAACACTGCAAACATAAATTGGACAGTTTTCAAAAAATTTAATTCCTGATCAATAAGTTAAGAGTTCTGAGCTGCTGTTAAACAAATGGCTGATTTTAATATTTTTTGGCGTACATCATGAGTTCATTCATACAGGTCCCCACAAACCATTGACTTCCGTATAAAGTCGTGGTTAAACAGGACGGTATTCATCAGGACTGCTTACTGCTTTCCATTTTAACATCTGCTGCAATGAGGAGGGATAAACGGTTACCTGGAAACCCCACACTTGGTTAGCGTTTCCTGCGCCATGTACCATAAACGCGATCCGAACCTGGGTTGTCGATGCACAAGTCTAAACACTTTTCTAATGTCTGCTGCTGTCAGAATGTACTTCACTGAATGTGTGTTTAAACCTTGTTTGTGTGTTGTTTATAGTGGTTCAGGTTGGGTTGAATTACTGCAACTGTTGTTGTGCACCACATTTCTGTGTGTGTGTGGGGGGGGGGCTGTACTCATTTCACTGACCTATAAAACGCCAAGTCGTGTTGTAGACGGTGCTGACTCTGCAGACGGTAATCATTAAGATTAAGGTGTGACCTGCACTCAAGGACATGACACCGATGACATGTCACCTCTCAGTTGCTTAAGGCATGGAGGCTTGGAGTTGTTGTACTTGATGCACTCTGCCTCCTCACAACTTCATGACCCTGCTGGGATCTCGATGGCATGACTCATGTTTATGGCTGTGTGCGTCGTCTGTCACCATGTTTACTGCCCCAGCGTGATTTTTATATCGTTATCTTGGGTAACAGTTTACACGCACCACTATCGAATGGTGTTTATGATGGGTGATGGCATTAGGTTTGATTTAAAAAAAAAAAAAAAAAAAACTAAACTGCAGTTGGTTACACCTAATAGTGTAATCTCTGGAGATGGTTTACATTTGATCCCCCCTCTTTTTAGTACCACGCAGATACCATCAAGAATGTGCGTGAGGCGTGCGAGAGCTTCGAGCCCGGCAGCATCCAGTACAGGCCCATCGGCATCGCCCTGGACACGAAGGGCCCAGAGATCAGGACCGGCCTCATCCAGGGAGTGAGTCCACCTGCAGTACATCTTGCTTCAAAAACACATTCTCTGCAAAAAACAACCAGAACAACCTTTTGTTGATGTGACAGAGTGGCACAGCTGAGGTGGAGCTGAAGAAGGGCAACATGATCAAGCTCACCCTGGATGACTCTTACCAAGAGAACTGCAGCAAAGACACCCTCTGGCTCGACTACAAGAACATCACCAAAGTGGTGGAGATCGGCAGCAAGATCTACATTGACGATGGACTCATTTCCCTGCAGGTCAAGGAGATTGGTGAGAAGAACATGTCTTTTTGGAGGCGGTATTGGGGAGTATATATGATGAGCTCCTGTGGGTTCATGCATAGTCGTTCTCTCCTCAGGCTCTGATTTCCTCATGTGCGAGATTGAGAATGGCGGCACTCTGGGCAGCAAGAAGGGAGTCAACCTGCCTGGAGCTGCTGTGGACCTGCCCGCCGTCTCCGAAAAGGACATCCAGGACTTGCAGTTCGGCGTTGCTCAGGGAGTCGACATGGTGTTCGCCTCCTTCATCCGCAAAGCCGCAGACGTGCACGCCGTGCGGGCAGTGCTGGGAGAGAAGGGCAAGAACATTAAGATCATCAGCAAGCTGGAGAACCACGAGGGCGTGCGCAGGTGTGCTCATGTGCAGCCGGGTTTCCTCACATTGTGCTCTTATTGGCCGGAGTTGACTGGTTGTAATTTCCTGTCTTATTTTGCAGATTCGATGAGATCATGGAGGCCAGCGACGGCATCATGGTGGCCCGTGGTGACCTGGGTATTGAGATCCCCACAGAAAAGGTCTTCCTCGCCCAGAAGATGATGATTGGTCGCTGCAACAGGGCTGGCAAGCCAATCACGTGCGCCACCCAGGTCGGATGGCAACTCATGGAAATAGTGTAGAGTCTGGGTGTGCCAGCCTCATGCTATCAACGGTGAATTCTCAGTCTAATTTTCCCGGACCCTTCAGATGTTGGAGAGCATGATCAAGAAGCCCCGTCCCACTCGTGCCGAGGGCAGCGACGTGGCCAACGCCGTCCTGGACGGTGCCGACTGCATCATGCTGAGCGGAGAGACGGCGAAGGGAGACTACCCTCTGGAGGCGGTGCGCACGCAGCACATGGTGAGTCCACCTTCACGAGTCGTAGTTCTTTTTTATTTTTAATTTTTTTAAGTATTTCCTCTCCAACTTAACTTTTGAATCAAACCCCAAGTGAGCAATGACATTTTGATTCCATAAATTTTGCCTTGATTTGTCCATTGAATTTTTTTCCATTTGGCTGAATTTGGGACAAACTGAGTCTTCCATCCAATCATTGTCTAGTAAAATACTCAAGATATTCTAATCCACCATGATTAAAAAGAGTAATTTCTTTAATGACTTGTCGGCATGCGCTTTCACAGCTGCAGCACATTTCTTTTGCCTGTTGCCTCTTCGCCTAACAATTTCACTGTGGCTGCGGTCGTTTCTGAATTATGTGCAACTTCCACAAGCCGATTGTGCCGCTTGAGGAGTTGCACTTAAGGGCTCTGCTCAGGTAAATGTCTGACAACAGGCAAAAACTGCATTATATCATACAAGTATCAAACCAGTTATGATTTGTATGTCAACTAATGATTACAAGCACAAGCCGTTTACGAAAATTGGACAGAGCCAGCAGTTTGAGTGATGCCATATTTTATATTTTCCCATAAACCCAAGTGTTTGAAACTTGTTTTTTTTCTTAAAATTTTTTGGGGTTGGGGGTTTTTTTTGGGGGTTTTTTTGCTCCTCACTTAATACTGTATTTGTATCTGCACTTGTGTTTGTCAGTTAGGGAAAGAAACCCCTTAGAAGCCCCAGTCTTGTTCATAATCCATTGTCTAATATTGGCATTAGTGCCTCTGCATGGATGAATGGATGAAGCCCCCGTTGCTCTCCTGCCTGTCCCTCACTGTTCAGGCCTGACTTGGCTCGCCGCCACAGTTCAGATCCACTGCAGCACAGTTGCAGGAGTGACTCAGCAGTCTGACGGTGCTTCTTTCCAGCTTGCTGCTGAAGTTGCACGTCTGAATTCATCTAGCAACCTTTGTTCACTCTGTCATATTTCAAAGCAGATCGCATGGACTAATGTAAATTCTTTAGCTAATGTTGCTTATTATAACGTCTTTCCTCTTGCTTTTCTTCTCTGCTCCTCGTGGCTGTGATTTAACCACCTCCTCAGCTTGTGTGCAGTGTCTGGCCTCCTCTTCTCAGCTGATTACTCGACTTTTATTAGTACAAAGTCTGGCTTTTCAATTATTTTGAACACTTTATCTTCTTCTAGGCTTTGTCACTTGGATGCTTTTTTTTTATGTCAAAAGTTTGGAATTCTAAAGCTGTAGTCCTGTCTTAACACATTAGTTTCTCCTCATTTCCCTTAATTTTACTTTGATCATGTTGTGGATAAGTTTTAACCGTTTCAACGTTGTTTCCCCATGTGTTGCCCCACCCCACCCCCCCAATCCCCAACTCCTTTCACATTTACACACTTCCCCACTTTTCTTTTCCTTTCCCATTAAATTTGCGGGGGCTTTTTGTGTCTTAACTTTGTCATCCTCTTGTCCTTCTCCTTCTTCTTTTCTCACTGTCTGTGTGTGGGGACTACCTTTGCTCGATACACCTTGCCCTCGTCCCTGCCAGATTGCCCGTGAAGCCGAGGCGGCCATGTTCCACCGGCAGGTGTTCGAGGACCTGCGTCGCTCCACGCCGCACTGCAAAGATCCCGCTGAGGCCATTGCAATCGGCGCTGTCGAGGCCTCCTTTAAGAGCTTGGCCTCAGCGTTCATTGTGCTCACAGGCTCTGGAAGGTAGGCAGGTTATCTGGTCCCGGCAGACTGTGAAGGTCACCGATCTCGGTTACTTGAGGGAGAGTAGGGCCAGACAGGGACTGACCGGGGGGAAACGGCAGGGAGAGCTGGCACACACCCTCACTGGACTGCCGACTGGATGTTGCTTATTTTGAGTACATTCTGAAGTGCAGGCATGAGAAGATAATGCTCCTCTGACTCCCCCATTGGCTCCCCCTCGCTCATGCAGGAGTCCAGCCAGCTGTTTGCCAGCCGCTCCCTGCAGTGCGAGTGCCTCTGTGTGTACTTGTAGTGTGTGTGACTGAGAGTAACCCACCCACCCTTCCCTCCGGGGCTCAGATAGCGCGCGAGGCCGAGGCGGCCACCTTCCACAGGCAGGTGTTCGAGGAGCTGAGGAGAAGCACCCAGCTGACCAGAGATCCTTCAGAGGCCGTAGCGGTGGGAGCGGTTGAGGCATCCTTCAAATGCTGCGCTAGCGCCATCATTGTTCTCACTAAGTCTGGGAGGTAAGAAAGGGAGGGATAAACATGAAAGTCTCCCGGTCCTCGAGGTACGAGCTTGCCGAATACACACCAGCTCCCAATCCTCCCTCCACGTACCTTCTACATTTGAGTGTGTGGTTGTGTGTGCATGGTTAGCTTTGATACTTGGGGTGGGTGACGGCAGTGAGTGGAAGTGGAAAATGTCATGCAGGGTCCACATCAGCAGGCTAAGGCCTGGCACACACTACAGGATTTGTCAAAGCTTCACAGGTTTTGAGATGACACACTTGACCATCACGAAATCTTCCTCTTCTGATGTGGTGGTGTGACTGTGGAGCACACACTTAACGATTCTCAGGCTCTGCACCATAGACTTCAATGAAACTATATTTCTAGGTCTATGTTCTTCATGCTCAATATTCCAAATCTCGCGGAATCAAATGTGACTTCAGTGTAAAACGGCCTGTAGATGTAAACAAACATGTTGTCGCAAAGCAGCGTCAGGCCTATATTAGGACTCTGGACTTTCTTTTATCGAGGTAACTTCAGGATTAACCCTGGGATTTCTGTACTGTGAAGCAGAATCACTTACCGGGGTAAGTCACCCAAGTACTCTGACGTTGACACCGGAGCAGAGAATGAAGGCGCAGTCTACTGAATAATCTGAGCTCTTGGAAAATGGCCTGCCCATATTTACAATATCGTGATTAGTGTGCAGATTGCACCGCCTCCTTGGAATACTTGGAGCGAAGCGGAGACGTTTAGAGCAATGTTTTTGACATGATAAAATAAATCCTCGTCACTGAGGATTTGAAGGATGTTTTTCTTGTTCTTGACTTGTTCCAAGTCTGTTTGGCTCCACGAGGGTTTATCTGTAATAATGGTCACGTCTGATAGAACTATGATAAATGTGAATTTATGAAGCGCACACTGACTCTGCCATCAGTGACGGTGAGATCACGACACAAAATGCATCCACACCAGACAAACGACCTCAAAACAAACAAATGGAAAATATGAAGTTATAGAATAGCAGTGAGGAATAATGAAGTTAAACTGGGTGATCACAATCCATTTATATTGCCCAGTGAGTTAATATTTCATCATAAAGTCACACATTAGCAAGTTGGGAACTTTCTAGCTTTGGCTGCAGCAGCAGTGTTTCTTTCAGCCTGGTTGGTTCATACGGGTACATGTGACGTCACGCCCCCTGCTGTTCGGCTCTGCTCAGAGCAGAACACTCACTGCAGGATTTCTCTTTGCAGACATTGAACATGTTCATTATCTACGGTCTCTCCTTCCATGCAGATTACACCAGATAAAATCACTCGTCAGGAAATTCGGACACAATTTTTTTTTTTTTTTTTTTTACAGACTTCCAACAATCAGGCTTGTGCTTCTGATGTTCGAGAGCAAAGATCGGGACAAATCAGCCCAATTTTCCTGTAGTGTGTGCCGGCCTCAAGATTGGAGCTCATTTTACTAAATCGATTTGTTAGAAGTACATCTGAGATTGAAATGGAATCAAGATATGTTTATAAAGTAGAATCTTCTATATACTGTCATTGGAGCCTATACATTTTTACCAGGAAATCATAAAAAATACAATTAGAGTTAAGTCAAAAATTACCTCACAAAGTGATATTCTAAGTTTCAGAGATGGTAACTGTACAGTCCCTGACTGAATCATTTTTTAACACACTGAACCACCAAACATTTCGTAAACTGACACTTGGGCCAATTTTAAATTTAATGCGTGTCAATATCTCCTTGATGGATTTGGTGTTTTCCAAGTACGGATGCATGTAAATGTGCACCTTTCCCCAAAATTCTAATTGTCACTTCATTGTATAAATAAATGTCTTGTTTTATGTTTGAAATTTGACATTCAATTCATTCTGTCGGGATGTGATGCGATTCAAACTCTTGATATTGGCTCATCCCCCAAATTTTACAAAATAAAATCCTGACAGAATAAAGTTGTCCAAATGTCGTTGTCCTCAGTTGCAGTTGTGTTCTCTGTGCAGGTCCGCCCACCTGATCTCCAGGTACCGGCCCCGCGCCCCCATCCTCTCTGTGACCCGTAACGCCCAGACGGCCCGCCAGGCCCACCTGTACCGCGGCATTTTCCCGGTCCTCTACACCAAGCCCGCCAACGACGTCTGGGCCGAGGACGTGGACATGCGCGTCAACTTTGCCATGGAGATGGGTAAATCCCCGCGTCTCCTCTTGCTGTCCTGCAGCCTTGTCTCACGAAGCGGAACCTTTGCACTCAAAATGTATATTTCTACGTTGGATTTTTCCAGGAAAGGCCAGAGGCTTCTTCAAAGACGGCGATGTTGTCATCGTCCTGACCGGCTGGCGTCCCGGCTCCGGTTACACCAACACCATGCGCGTGGTGCTGGTGGTCTAAACCTCTCCACTTTCTCCACCTCATCTATCTTTCATGGCACTCCACAACACGGCTCTCTTCCCTTTCCATCCACCGCCCGGGCCAACGGACTCAACCCTTCAGCAGTTCAGCACTTAGGAAGTAATAAAAGAATGCGGTTGTCGGGTGGGAGTGGAGTCTTGTTCTGTCCGATTCCACCTCACATTTCCATTCCTCTCGTGTTGATTCTCTAATCAAGCCAGTCTTCAGGGCCTCAGATTGATGCACCCTGGCCAAACTGCTGTATTTATTCACTCAGACACTGGTGTAATTAAAAGTCTATGAGTGAATGCTCCCTGATATATATATATATATATGTGTGTGTGTGTGTGTGTGCGCGGTCTAAGTGGGCTTTAAGCGGTGGAGCCGTCTGACCTTAACAGTGCACCCCGAGTACTGTAAGAGCCGACTGATCGCACTCCTCTGCCGATTGAACAAAGTGGCGTCGACCCAACAAGGGCTCCTTCAACAAGTGCAGCCTCGGCTCCAGCGCCCCCCCCCACATAGACCCCCTCTCCCATCCCCCGCAGTGCTGTTTGTACTAAAAATCCTCTCTATGCCAGCTTTCACTGCATTCCAGTGTATCTGTGAGCGTTACACTCCGACAGTACTCCACACAATGTTACATTTGATATTATACTTTACTTTTGTGAGTGGTAAACTTTTATTGTGGACATCCAGAACGGCTTCGATTTTGTCTAACTTTAAAGAAAATAAAAAGTGTGTTTTGGACGTCCGCTGTCCGATCTAGTTACTGTGTTTGTTTTAGACGTTTCATGAAGCCTTGACATTTCTTTGCATTTGGACCATATCCAAGGTGGCACTACTGAATCGCTCATGGTTCACTGAAGTCGACTTACTAATATGAATGAGCACTTTTAGAGTTTGTTTTTGTCTTTTCGGTTGACTGTCATTGAGTGTAGAATCTTTCTATGTTGACAATCTGTTGTAACCGTCTCCATGTGTCTAACTTGCTTTTTTTGGTTGTAATGCTAGAGTGCAAGAACTAACTAAATGTAAAGGAGTGTTGTAACGTGTAGCTGGTGTATTGAGTTGTCCTTCAAGACTGGAGTTCCAACAATAAAAGAGATGAGCACGTACCTGAACTTAGCCTCTGTTTTACTTGAGTGATTATAGGAGTTATTTGTCATAACAAAATAATTCTGTCTAGTGATATACGTGCAGATTACAACCTTAAATTCATTATTGCAATATTGTGTGGGGAGAAACTGGCTCCTACCAAATATTTGTCTGAAGCTGCAAACATTGAACTTCAACTTAAAGTGAGCACAACACTTGAACTACTGATGTTTATATATTGGGGAAAGTGCAGCTTGTGCTTTGTGAACTGACCAATACAATGAAGAGCCTCAGACATTTTGGGGAAAAAATAAAGTTTATTAAAACAGTTTTAACTTTATTAAATCACTGAATTAAGACCTGCAGGAAGAATGCAAATGACAGTTTAAAACAATCGTTGGGAAATCCATGTAGTTATGAGGCAAGAGTCACTTTGCAACAGTATAAAAATAAAGAAATTGGAGGAACTTTGTTAAAGTTAAAAGCTCAGATCCCCCTGGTATAAAGGTCAAAGTTTAGCCACTGAACATAACTTATCTTGACAAATTAAGCCAATTTATCTAGTCACAGTAATTGTAATAATGTCATACCAATTTCAAAGAAAATGTCCATTTGTGTCTCGTGATAAAGAGCAGCTGGCATTTAGTCTTCGCACTCACTCATTTAGGTCAGAGGTCGGCAATTTTTAATGCCGCAAGAGTCATTTGGTCCAGTTTCACACTGAACGCAAAAGCCAGAGTCGCACGCTTTTATTTTGACAGTGCCGCGTGCAGACCATGTCCTTCTTCACCGCTGGTTGCCAACTTACAACTAATAAACTTAACTACATGAACTAAGCAACAAAAGCACAACACAACCCAGTTATTAGCAACACTACAAACCTAATATAACCCCCAATACTTACATTTAAAACACGACAAACAGAAACTCCCATAATGCCTTGCAGCTCTACAGAGGCTCAGGGAGCCACAGTGGAGGGACCAAAGAGCCGCATGCGGCTCCGGAGCCGCGGGTTGCCAACCCCTGATTTAGGTTAAATACTGTAATCAGTTTGTCATAAAAAAAAAAAAAAAACATTACGTTTTCAGTTACTACAAAGCCATAAGTCATTCACACCACTTAGCCAGTGGATTGCAAGACCTCCAGTATCGTAATTTCCACAATGGAAACTCACATTCTTTTTGAAACATTTTGCATTAAGGTTTTAAAATGTTGCAGAAATTAAGAGTCAGACATGAGGCTACTCAAGTATAAGAAGACCAAGAAGTCAAATCTGTCTATAAGAATAAACTTTATTCATCTCTTCAATGTTTTGTTGTACAAATGGACAATAAAAACTTTTTTTTTTTATTGTAGCAGTTTTGTCAAGGGGCATTCTGAGCTGATTCTTAACATTTTCTGTTAGTCCTGACTGTAGAATGATCCGATCTGCCTGCGAATCTCATCCTCCACCTCAGCCAGAAGAGAAGAATCAGCGTGGGACATCACTTTGCTCTCTTTCAGCCCTGCAGGACAGAAAAAGGAGAAAAATGCACTCAAATGTCTGCTGGAAAAAGCTGTTGAGACGCCAGTGTGGCTGATGCCACCTTGTGGTAAATGTGCACATTGCACACAAGGTGCAACGTGCATGCACACACCTTGTGTGTGCACAACATGTCGCGAAATCTTAAAACAGTTCCATATGTTAATACAAATACAGTACTGTGCAAAAGTGTGGAAACATATTACGATCACAGTGTATGAGTGACTCTAAACATTACATCAGAGGCCAATAATACAACTATAAAAATAATAAGAGCCATTTTCATTTCAAGCTAGATTTCAACTGTCAATCAACGACCTGTAGTTGGTAAAGTGGTTCACATCATATAAAATATGCAGCATGCGTTAAATTAAACTGCAGGAGAGGAATAAAACAGGACTAGAAATACATCTGTACAATACACAAAAATACAAATCCGTGAAAATCTCCACAAATACATGAAAAAAAGAAAAACCCAATACAAATAAGTGTTGAGGTTAAATCTGAAAAGAGTCAAAAATACTGCAAATTTCATGGCTTATTTTTTTCCTTATTTTTTTGTAATTAGTGATAAGAAAAGGAGCCATTGACAGTTTTAAATCAATCCTCCTCCATCTACCTCACACTCCTAATATTTGCACAGTACTGCATACACTCACACACACTGAACTCTCTAAATGATGCTGAAGTTCACGGTACCTGAGAGCAAACACTGCCGGACCTCCTCCGCCTGGTAGCGCATCCCGGTGCTGCTGGTGAAGTTCAGCGGCATGCCGGGCTCCGGCAGTGGGTACTCCGTCCTCTTCCCATTCACCTCCAACGCAGTGGGGCACCACATGGTGCTGGGGATCTGAAAACAAACACATGATTGAGATAGATACATACGTGAAGTGCACATAATTGATTTGCACGGTAAATCATTTCCGAACCATTCACTTGACCAGCCACACTGATCCGCCAGATCACCATCTTTCTACACACACAGTTCAGACCCACTCCGAAATGCAACCCACTACTGTCCGATCAGAAACCACCTTCACCCTCTGAGGTCGGTTCAGCGAAAATAAATCCTCCATCGGATCAGACCACACTGGCCAGCATTCACTCCCCACACAGCTCAGATCATCAGTGCCGTTCATCTCAGCAGCCACATTGTTAAGGCTGATCAGTGTAAATGCTCACACTCGTATCTGAGACTCACCATACGTCCCTCCTTTCTTTACTTACACGGACGCTGCCTTTTGTTCCCACTACGAGAGCCTCGTTGGGCATCACGACACGAGAGGAGCAGGTGAACGTGGCCATCCTGTCCTTGGAGAACTTCATGGTGACGACCACAGTCTCATCCACTCCTGCAGCAGCAGGATATTTGACACAAAAGATATAAAACATGATGAATGTTGTTTCAAGGAAGGATTGAAAGCTGCACATCAATAAGAGTTGGATTTGAACCGTTATTGTAACACACAGCAATACCAGATTAGGGGTGGAGTCTCACGACAGGCTAGAAATACTGTTGTCTGGCAGAATTGTAATTCTATGATGTGTCCAGGTCTTTTCTTTCCCCAGCCCAACATTTTGATTTAATGTCCATCAAATTGAACGTGAACAAATATATTTCATGATATAGCAAAACTTCTACTTTTATTACGCCACACGGACTTCTGATGTTGGAAGTCTTCTACTATATTTCTTAACCGTTCTCCAGAAGGACCCCGCTGGCTTGGACGCTCTCCGGTTTGTCCCCGTTGAACACCATGAGGATGAACTGCAGGCAGTAAATGCCGAGGTCCAGTACCACTCCTCCGCCCAGCTCCTTCTGTGTGGTTCTAGCGATGTTCAACAGCGACTGTCCAAACTCCACTCGGACCATCCTCACGTCGCCCAGCGCCTCCTGCTCCAGCAGCCGTCTGATCTCCACCGAGGCCGGGAAGAAGCGGGTCCAGACAGCCTGAATCAAAAGGGCAAAACAGGTACGAGCTGGGTTTTGTGATGCAGATCGACTCACTCGGGTGTTTTCTTTGTGTTATCGATGAATTCTTAATTACATTTTTTCTATTCTAATCTGCTATACAAAGACTATTAGACTCAGAAACGCCGCAAAGACCAGCCCCATCCACTTCCTTTACTCACATCAATACACATCCAGTTGTGTGCAATCAGACATCTGCATATATGATGTGTGTGTTTAGCTTTTCAAAGATTGTGTAAAGAAATGATCTTCACCTGAGGCTGGTTGTCCAGGAGTAAACTGAAAAAAGGCAGACGTCTCTTCAATGTTTACCTCCATTAGGAACACGTTGTTGTCCTTGGCGGAGGCCAGGATCTGCTGCGCCTCCTTACTGTTCATGGCCAGCGGCTTCTCACACAGCACGCTCTTCTTGGCACTGGTGAACATCAGACACGTCTTCAGGTGGTGGGGGTGGATCACACCGATGTAAACCACATCTATAAATGTATAAAAAGTATATCTGAGTGTAAAAATAATTAGCAAAACAATAGACTTTTCATTGATAATTGTGCCCTTACACGAGACTCCAGATAACTTTTAGTTGCGTGTGAAAAGGATTTCAGTACTGTGTTTAGTACTTGCATATGTAAATGGTGAAAAGTATCATTGTTCTCCATGGAGGAGTTTGTTATTTCAGCGCTCGTTACATGGTAGTCCCAAATAGAAACGTATGCATGTCTCTGAATGCCATATTAATCAGTTCACAACAGGTTAACGTGACAAATAAAGTGCAGAATATACCGTTACGGGGTCAAATGGGATGGTAGTGTGTCAGTTCTCTCTTTAGTAATAACTTTAATTCTGAATCACAAAGAACAAGCAGAAACTGACCGATATTTGGATCCTTGGCCAGCTCCTCATAGCCGCCGTAGGCTTGGGGGATGTTGTGTTTTTTGGCAAACTGCTGAGCATCTTCGAGCTTTCGAGCTGCCACTGCCACGACCTGCGGAAAGAATTAAAAGACAGAAAAATGAAATGAAGACTAAATGCATTTGTAAAATAAGTTATCATGAATATAACCAGTTGAGGCAGGCAGTTGCAGATTGTATTTAGAAACATACCCATCTGTCTCCAAACAGTATAAGTTATCTCATTGCCAATAGATCGCAACAATAAATACCAACAGACATATGTATTGCAAAACCTGTGCAAAAGGCTAAAATCAGTCAATATTTGCTGCTTAGTGTTCCAAGTACCTGCAAAGTGTAATGCAAATTTCAGGTTTAGTGCATGACCCAGTTTAGTTTCACTTCATATCTCACATTATGAAATATGAAGTGACTATAAAAACTCGGACCTTGAGACAATCCTAGAAACAAGGCAGCAGGAACTGCATATTTAAGGTTTTTAAATAATTTCCACTAAGAAACACACAAAAAACAATACGGAAAATGAGTGACATCGGCCGTTTTCATTTCCATTTTGTTCCTCTATATTTGGTCCACATAGATCCTGATATGTTTCATTAAAAAATAAGAAAACATCCTCTTCCGCGCTCATGTTTTGTTCCACTTCAGCCTCATTCACTTCCTCGCGATAAATCAAACCAGACGGAGCTCTTCTATGATTCGCTGGTTTTGGTTTCCGTCATAACCTTAAACCAATCAGAGGCCGGATAAAGGATGGAAGACCCGCCCATTTGTCCTGCACCGGTTGAACTTAGTGTTCGCGTTACAATGTTTGACTGTCTGCAGAAACGAAGCAAATGATCCCGACTGAACACCGAAGAACGAGCGAATTCAAGTCTCTGTCTCTACTGAGCGTTTCACCTGGTGGTGCTCAGGTGGGAGAGTCCTCAGGGCCACAGTGAAGTCGTGACTGATCTTCCCCGCGCCGCAGATCGCCCACCTGGTCGCCATTGTTGGACACGTGATTGTAGCCTTCTGCCACGAGGGGGCGCACACGTCATTAATATTGACTGGGACTTCTTTTTAAAATAAAACATTTAACCTAAAATTTACGTTATTCCCACTTCTATGAATTACATACATGCATGCATACATACATACATACATACAGTGGGTTTTTTTTAAAACAAGGTGAAGTAATGGAACAAATTAAATAATATATCACACAATTCATTTAATAGACAAATCTGTGTTTATATTTAATGTATACCATTTTCTGTTGAGAGAAAGGTGTTTCTTCGTCATTTAGAATATATGTATAAAAGACTACAGGGGTAAAGATGGCTTTGCTTCTCAAGTTTCAAAGTTTCAATGTTTATTGTCATATGCACGTCAGAAAAACTTTCTCCTTACAATGAATTTCTGTTTCTGCTGTCGCCAGAGAATGCCAGCAGTAAAACAGCATATAAAAGAAAACAGTACAAGGTCAGTAAAAACTACGTACAATATGTGAACAATAGTAGTGCAAAAATAGGTCTGTATATAAATATGAGTAAGAATACAGAGTAATAAGAAGTAGCATAAATGGTGTACAATCAATTGTGTGTCAAGGCAACATTATTAAAACTTGAAACCAGGGGTAAACATTTGCTTCTCCAGTGCATTGATGAAAAATTCAGCTCTAGAAAATACAAATATAACCTTGAGACATGTTCGGCTTGTAATAAAATGTAAAAGCAAAAAAAAAAAAAAGATTGCAGAGTTATGAAAACGTCTCAATATATTAAGTAATATTTGTGCAAAATGAACAAAACTCGGACCTCTGTAGACAAGAGTTAATAAATTATGTTATACTTTGTATTTTACAATCTCCTATCTTCTGTATTCACACAGAGGGGAGCACGCTATTGTAATCACACTACTTTGTATTTTATTATGCTTTATGTTTACTGCTGACTAATGATGTGACCTGTTGGCTGCATTAGAACTGTAATTTCCTTTCAGACTGATAATTAATGGATACCCTTTTACCTAACATTAAAAGTTTGTTCATCTGTAAAGCATTTTAACATATCTCACTTGGATTTGTATGCATGTTGTGTGGCATGATGAAATATCCTTTTTTAAAAGCTGTATTACATAAAAACTAGAGTTGTGTCTCATCAAACATTTATTCAGAGAAGGTTTTTTGCAGATTTTTACAGATTGTACTCTGTGTACATGTGAAGATGAAACACAAACAACTAAATGAGTGATGCTCTTTACAGACTCATAAAGGCCTTTCTGTGTCCAAACCTTGGAAATCTGACAATGCAACCGATTTGGGAACACTTGCACGCATGTACAAAGTCCCACATCACTTAAAAATGTGCAGACCAGAACCTACGTACGTGCAACATACACTTACTAAACAAACAGAAAAAAACAAACAAATAAACAAATAATCAAATAATCAAATAAACAAATAAAAAAGGAGAAAAATGCACTCAAATGTCTGCTGGAAAAAGCTGTAGAGACGCCAGTGTGGCTGATGCCACCTTGTGGTAAATGTGTGCATAACATGTCGCGAAATCTTAAAACAGTTCCATATGTTAATACAAATACAGTACTGTGCAAAAGTGCAGAAACATATTACGATCACAGTGTGTGAGTGACTCTAAACATCATACATCAGAGGCCAATAATACAACTATAAATATAATAAGAGCCTTTTTCATTTCAAGCTAGACTTTAACTGTCAATCAACGACCTGTAGTTGGTAAAGTGCTTCACATCATATAAAACATGCAGCATGCGTTAAATTAAACTGCAGGAGAGGAATAAAACAGGACTAGAAATACATCTGTACAATACACAAAAACACAAATCCGTGAAAATCTCATACAAATCTCCACAAATACATGAAATTAAAAAAAGAAAAACCTAATACAAATAAGCGTTGGAGTTAAATCTGAAAAGAGTCAAAAATACTGCAAATTTCATGGCTTATTTTTTGTATTTTGCAATGTTTGTATTTAGTGATAAGAAAAGGAGCCATTGACAGTTTTAAATCAATCCTCCTCCATCTACCTCACACTCCTAATATTTGCACAGTACTGCATACACTCACACACACTGAACTCTCTAAATGATGCTGAAGTTCACGGTACCTGAGAGCAAACACTGCCGGACCTCCTCCGCCTGGTAGCGCATCCCGGTGCTGCTGGTGAAGTTCAGCGGCATGCCGGGCTCCGGCAGTGGGTACTCCGTCCTTTTCCCATTCACCTCCAACGCAGTGGGGCACCACATGGTGCTGGGGATCTGAAAACAAACACATGATTGATATATATATATATATATATATATATATACACACGTAAAGTGCACATAATTGATTTGCACGCATGTAATTGATTTGCACGCATGTACAAAATCCCACATCACTTAAAAATGTGCAGACCAGAACCTACGTATGTGCAAAAACCTTCTCCTAGCGGCGGGCTGCAAAACTACCCTTCATGTATCCCAAATGCTGTCTAGAGAAATGTTGTAACCTGTCTGTGTTGATGCTAAATGTGACTGAGGTGGGTTTTTTCCCCCCAATTACAGAGTGTGCTCCTCAGAACACAGTCTTTAATCTGCCTTTTTCCCCCCTCCTCTCCTCACCTCATGTGTCCTTCTTTCCCCAAAACTTTCTATGTGAATGTAACTTCGTTGTACCTGTACCTGTACCTGTACCTGTACCTGTACCTGTACAATGACAATAAATGATTCAAATCAAATCAAATCATACACTTACTAAACAAACAGAAAAAAAACAGATCAATAAATAAATAAATAAACAAACAAACAAATAAATAAGTAAATAAATAAATAAATAAATAAATAAATAAATAAATAATAGAGTGTCAAATAAATAAATAAGAGTGTCATTCAAATAATTAAATCAGAGTTTAACTGAACACCCAAAGTTTTACAAATGGGCCTAATCTTTATTATTATTGTTATTATTGTTATTATTGTTATTATTATTATTATTATTATTATTATTATTATTATTATTATTATTATTATTATTATTACATATTGTGGCTAAAATCAAGGGCTCTATTTTTTAGAGTCTGCTCTTTCTGGGGTCTTTCCTTGTGTGATGAGTGATATCGGTGCTCCTTTCCAATACTGATATCTATTGAATCTAATTGATATTGGTAATGATTCTTTTTGCAAAATCCTCTTTGTGTGGGCAGCCTTGAGCTCATGTGGTAAGAGAAAGCAGTCAAAGGTATTTTCTATCATATTATGTCTAATAAAAAGACATTAAAGCAAACAATGTTCTTTCTTATTCTTTATCAAAGTGTTTGGACCAACATTTCAATATAGCAGGTTGAACATACATTATGCAAACGGTTCAGTAAACATCTCTGGCTGCTCATATGCCTTCATCTCTTGTGTGTTTGCTGTCTTTAAATCTCAAATATTTAAGGCAATAACAATAAACATACGATGACAAATCAATTGTTTATTGTAACTATGTGGACATATTTCTGAAATATCAGCTAATTGGTTCTCAGTGGATTCTTTAGTGAAAAACAGAAACAGCAGATGAGAACTTCTTTATAAATACTGAAAGAAAACTGACCACCTCCTGTTCTCCACTTCTTAAAAAGATGCACTTGCACTCCGATCCTGTGGGCTGGAAGGATCCAATATCTGATGTAGCACATGGTCAATACCACACAGTTGAAATATGATCATGAGATTTAAGGATGTTATTATTATTGACATTATAACCAAACCAACATCACGAATCGAAATAGTTAGAATAAACAGACATACTACAGAAATAACTCAACTTTTAACTCTGATTGAAAAAACAAACAGGCATTTATCCATGAAGAAAACCGACTGCAATAAAAAAAAAAAAAAATAGCGATATCGAAACATGAGATTCGATCCCAAAACGGACCCACTGGTATCGGGAGCGTCACCGCTGTTGGTCTCTTTAAACACCGTATGGATGCACGTTTCTTAACTTCACCTTTTACCACCCTTGTGCAGCTGAAAACGACACTGAAGCTTAAAAAAACAAACAAACAAAGCAAAAACCAAAAAAGCAAGCAAGCTGTGTAGTTTTAATACATTTGCACGTTTGTTGTATATCGCGCAGCTCAGCACCTCCAACACCTGGTGCACCATGAGCTGTTCTGCTCATAAAGTCTTCGTGGTTGGTATTGAGGACTGGATCAGGACTAAACGCATCAAATAACTGTTTTAAATCATGATGAAGAAGGGCTGGAAATGGAAAGCACTTCCTGTGAACCTTGCGTTATTACGCAGTACAGAGGTTTACTAAGCGGCAAAAAATAAGTGATTTAAGTCTTTTTAATCTGCAACAATAAAATATTTCTGACTATTCAAATCCATAGGCAATGAAACACATTATTGGATGAATACTGGTTGGAAACCGTTTTCTAAGAAGGTGTGAGAGGTTCTTATATCTTCAACTGGAATACCTGTTACATATATGGTGTATCCATAGTTTATTATTTTGTACAATTATGTCATCTTCAATACATTTACACTACATTTATTTAAAAAAAACCTGAATCTTTTAATGATATAAGTTATTGTCAGAACCCTTACCTATTCAAATCACAGCAGAAGAAACATTTATACTTTATAATTTAAATGTTTTCTGATTTAATTTACATTATGTGGGTGTGGTTGGATCTGTTGTTGAGCAGTGTTTGCTCAAAGGTGCTTCCGCATCATTTCCATGAGCCTGTCTTGACTGACACACTCAATATGTCACACCCAGTCAAACCCCAGCAAGTCAAGATTCTAGATATTGGCTCGTATTAAAGCTGAAGATTTGGCTTCATCACATTGACCGGCTCTGCTGCAATGTTTAGTCCTTGATGGTAAGGCAAGGTGGACAAGTGACACTTTCTTATATAATGTGAAGTGACACACACTCAACACAAGGTGGCATCAGACACAGCAACTTCCCCAGAGTTCACTCTTTGCCAGCACATTTTTGAGTGCATTTTCCTCCCTTCTTCCCTCCTGCAGGGCTGAAGGAGAGCAAAGTCATGTCCCACGCTCACTCTGCTCTGCTGGCCGAGGTCCAAGATGAGATTCGCAGGCAGATCGGATCCGTCTGCAGCCAGGACAAACAGGAAATGTGCAAAATGTGTCTTAATGTATCTTATTAATAAAATAATATCAGAATAATGAATCATTTGGTTGTGTTGTCCACATTTATGCACCATAACATGGAACAGATGATGAAAGAAGAGTAAATAAAGGTCATTTTGATTGAATGGATGGATGGATGATGGATGGATGGATGGATGGATGAATATTGTGTTTTGATGAGAATGATCTCTCATTGCATCAAAAATTTATGTTTGTTCGTATCACAACAGAGTAAATAGAACGCGTTATATTTACAAATAGACTGATACTACTTTTTTCTGTTGGTTTACAGGAATATGGACAAAAAAAGCAGCTTTGAGTCGCTGCACAGTGAATCCTTGAACACAACCTTGATTTACATATGCTCCTACTATATTATATCAATTCAATCATGTGTAGAGCCTTTGAGGGGCTCGTCTGCCAAATAAAAACAACCCCTCATTGAGGTTTATTCAACATTCCTCTTATTGGGAATGTTATTTTGATTTTGCCAGCCATTGTAATTATATATTCCAAGAATGGGTTTAAATAAATCACACATATGAACTCTCATGCTTCTGGTCTCAAGTCAGTATTTTTAAATATCTATATACAATTTAAACTTGTTTTCTGTATTTCAGTCAAAGGGAAACATCAATTTAAAGCTAAATATATATCTGCTTCTATTTACTTGACGGTAGAAGGACCTGGAGCAACAGGACATTTTTTCCATAGCCAAGAAATTAACTTTTTAAAGTTTTATGGTATTTGAGTCTTGAAATTCCTATTTATTGTTTTATGAGTACCACTCCAGTATTGGTTTGGTTTAGAATATATGGAAGTGACTTTCCTCTCTTGCACTACTCAAACAAACCAAAACAGTGTTTTAATTTTTTCTTTCTTGATGAAGAAACAAATCATATTTTCCCAATGTTTCTCTGAGCTTGAAGACCTTTTAGAACTACAAGCATCTTCAAACAGTTTAATTCATGTTTCTTTCTCACACTTTTCTTTTAAAACATGTTTTCCTCCTTTGTGGTTTAATAAAGTACATTGTGCAGTCTTGTAGTAGCTTTTATTCACAGTTGAGCTTGTGGCTGAGTTCACTTTTATAATACAAATTGTGATTTTGCGGATGAGAGACTTGTATTTTAGTGTGCTTGGTTAACAACAGAAAAAACAACAACATTCTTTTGTTTGCTGCAGCAGTTAAAATCTTGATTATGACGTCTCTGCTTCTTAATTCCAAAATGCACAAAAATGCAAACATTTTGAAGATTAAGTATGTTTTGCTGCTGCCAGAAAAATGTTGTTTGGTAGGAGCAGGATCCGTTTTGTTTGTTGAATTGGAAGATGCCTGTCCTTTACTGTAGCCCTGTAGTCTTCACTGTGTCCAGGTAACTGAGGATCAGCTTCCAGAAATAGTGTTGTAAGAGTTAAGACAGTGTCATTTCAATGCCGTTCTCGCAGCCATAAATCCTTTTCACGCGATCATTCACTGAGCAAAACATCAGTGAGGCCGAGTTCACTCAAGATGCTCCTGTAGGATTTATTGTTTGAACTCCAGCCTCAAGGCCGACTCAGAACACCAGCTGCACATCACAACCCCCTTTACATTTAATGACTTCTTACACTTCTTGAAGCAGGATAGACTGATGAAGACACCTGCTACACATCAGCAACATATAAAACTGAGCAGTTTTATACACACACACACACACACACACACACACACACACACACACACACACACACACACACACACACACACACACACACACACACACACACACACACACACACACACACACACACACACACACACACACACACACACACACACACACACACTTGCTTACTCATGCCTGTAAGTCCAGTGAGTGATTTCGCGGTGGCAGTTTGGACGACGTCCAAATACAAGGAAATGTCAAGTTCTTCCTGAAACATCTGATAAACACAAACACAGCCGACCTACTTTCTCAGCACTTCAGGAGAAGTTGTAAAAGAGAATAAAACACATACGTAAAAAGGGTGAGTTATCAATTGCATTTGTCGTTGTCTATGAATGTATTTATGAGGACAAACTGCACCTTTGCCGAGTGCATTAGTCAGCAGTGGATATCAAAGCAATTAAAAATAAAAAGTAGTGTGATTACAGGGAAAGAGCTCTGCTCTGTGAGAACAAAGACAATTATAAAAATGAAAGGCTTTTCTTCTTATCTTACAGAGATAGCAGTGTTGTTCAGATAGCATCGGCATGAGGTCATAGTTACTCTACAAAGACAATTAATCTCAATCACTGTTCTTATATTTGCAGGCAAAATGCAGTTTGAGGGGTGATGATACAGGAAGTGTGTGCGATGTGTCAGTTTCCTTGAGTGAAACACATGTGAACGTGAATGCATGTGGTGTTTGAATAAAAGGAACGTCCCTTCATGAATCCTTGGATGGTACAAGCGAGCGTCCAGGTACATGTTATGGCAACACTGATGAATGGCAACACATGTTTACTGTAAACCACTACCATTCATACTGAAATGCTCCAACCTGTTTTTATTATATGGAGACCTGCAGAGCTTAAGGAATTATCTGCGAAGTTATATAAAGCTCAGAGATTAAATAATTCACTTAAAAACTGTGAGATTTGTGAAATATATTCAAATGATTAGAATAACAAACTTCTTTCATTTGTTCTGATTAGTAATAAAGCCTCTAATCTTGGCAGGTTGGTTTTGCCTCAGTACGAAATCAGTCTATTTCATTTATACACGGGACTGGAACGTGTTATTGATGATTTACTGTACAGGTAGCAGTGGCTGTTATCTTTCAGCAGGGGGCAGTATAGCCTAAATGTTGACAGTGGTGTGTTTTCTAACGTCACAAATACAGTTCAGATTATGTAATATCATAAGAACAGCAACAATCGAACGTGTTGGATAATGGATATCACACAGAACATCGAAATGCTTCAGAAGCCAGTGAGAAACATGAGACGGGAAAAGATTTGCATAAGAACACGTCTGCACACATATTTACATGTGCAGATTCTTTCTCACACACACACACACACACACACACACACACACACACACACACACACACACACACACACACACACACACACACACACACACACACACACACACACACACACACACACACACACATTCAGCCAAATATATTTAAATGCGAGTGTACTGTCAGTAAAGTATTAAAACCACATTGATAAAAGCCAGAGTCCAAAATAGACATGCATCCTATCTAAAACATCCAGGAAAACATAAACGTCTATGTAAATATACCAAAGTGTAACGTATACCAAAGAGTAAAATCCTAGAGAATTATAATATGATAGAAATGTTCAACTAAACTGTGAAGAAATAGGCATAAATAAAGGACAACCCAAAATTAAAATAATAAAAATGAAATTGATGGGAGAAAAAATACTTTGATCAAGTTAAATTATTTCATTGCATAATTAAAATGTGCAGTTATCTGTTTAAAGATAGAGGTTATAATCCATTTGGAATATAGTTCTAAGAAAATTTATGGATGAAAATATTCTATAACCTTCAAGTGTATTGATGAATTAGTGACTTATTTTCTCACAGAAAATATCAAAACCCTGCCAAATATGTTGGTCTTGAAAAGACTAAAACACAAAGGGGAAACTGGAGATTTCTAGTGTTTGTCAGGTAAATATATGACATGGATGTCGTCACATTTGTGCAAGTTGAGTAAAACGGTGACGTCTGTGAGAGAAGAGTAAACAAAGAGTGTTATAATTTGTGTTTTATAATCTCTTATCTTCTGTATTCCCACAGAGGGGAGCTCTCCACCTGTAGTCACACTACTTTTTTTTCTCTTTATGTTTACTGCTGACTAATGATGTGAACTTTTCTCTGACCTGGAACTTTAATTTCCCTTCAGACTGATCTATAATCTAATCCAATAATTAAAATTACTGAAGGTTTCTGTATTTTCACCATATCTCAATTTTAACACCCGCATGTGTTTTGAATGAGATGATGTATGAATTAATTGTTGGTGTTTCTTTTCATTCTTTTTTCTTTAAATCGAAACTGGAGTCATAACTCATTGTCATTTTGATTCATAAAAGGTTTTTTTTGTGTTAATCACAGGTCAGAGGTCATCCAGCTCCCTTGGTTGTGGTAAGAGGTGACCGTTACAGGAACCTGGTGGGTCTCATATTCATCACTGTCTAGTTTGAGGCTGAACGGTCCATTTAGTGCACGTCTCTCCTAACCACAGGTAATGCAGCAGGTTAAGTTAAAAGCACAGGGTGTCCAGAAAGAAATTACAATGCAAGCCTTCGTCATTAATCAAGCAAAAATAACTGAAGTAAGATGATGTTGCTGCATCAAAATTTGCCACTTTGCATTCATGGATTGTACCCAGTGTCAATGAAATGTCCAGTATTGCCAGCCCAGTATTAAATGAGCCATGCTCTTTGCTGACTCACAAAGGCCTTTCCGTGTCCTAACCTTGAAAAGCAGACACTGCAACCTATTTTGGAATCTATTTGTGCACCGCTGCGAGGGTCAGACATGACAGAACACTTCGATTCAGATGTGCCACTCCAAGTCTGTTCTCCTCTCCAGCGGATGATGTTCGAAAAGAATCGTGGCTTTCACGATCAGTTCTTTATTGGATTCATCAATCACACACTTCGCAGTGACAGCTGGGTTTGTTTTTAAAGGTCCAGGACTTCATTACAGGACACACACACACACACACACACACACACACACACACACACACACACACACACACACACACACACACACACACACACACACACACACACACACACACACACACACACACACACACACACACACACACACCCGCAACTTGGTTTATTTACACCCTGATTTATCAGACATGTTTTCAATTTCATACTTTAATCTGTGAAACACAAGTGTATCATATTCAGGGTGTGTGTCATGTATTTTAGGCTCTTGGGGGTGTACAAATAGCAAATTTCTCACACACACACACACACACACACACACACACACACACACACACACACACACACACACACACACACACACACACACACACACACACACACACACACACACACACACACACAATTTAGACGTTCCTTTAATTTACTGGTTCTTTAATTCAGTGGCGAGAGAAGTCACAGTTGCCTCAGAGATGCGGCAGCAGCTCAGGCTTTGTCACACAGTGTCACGAGTGATCTGCTCATCCCAGAAATCCACAGCCTGCCTCCAGCAGCTCCCTCTGCTCTATCGAGTGGGTTTAGGTCAGGTGAAAGAGGCTGTGATGTCACTGCCTGTCCTGGCTGAAGACGACTCCCACCTGCTTCCTGATCTCATCCATGATCTCGGTCAGTAAGATGGAATCAGCCAGAGGCATCCGCGGGCTCTCCTTCAGTCCTGCAAAAACAAGAAAGGTTCAGCAGGAGAATCAGACCAAAGGACAGACGCCTGTTAAATTATGTGCATATTCATACGCAGGCATAAGCAGAGATGCATGGATTATGTAAATGACTATAAGTAGCAAGCCCAATAGTAGTGTAATACTATACGGGCTAGAGGACATTTCAAGGACTGATAACAACAGCGATCCAATCTGATGAGTGCATCATTAAAAGCCTCTGAGAAGCTGCAACCGCAGTGTTTTACATGAGGAGCATGATTTAAACTGTGGTTTGGGCTCTTAAAAGAAATTAATCTCTTCAAATACAAAAGCAGTTGACATTTTGTTTATTCAGTCCACCAGAGCAGGAGCACGCCACAAATGTCTCGTCTTTTAAGGCCAAGATCAAGAATGAGAATGAAAACAGGGACCCCCTCTGGGTGATGGCTTGAGGGGGGGATTATTATTTATGTTTTATCTTTCGAGAATAAATCACGATATAAGGTTCTCCTCGTAGCAAGGTTATTGGCCTTTCTGTGTGGAGTTTTGTTTTGTCTCTATTCAGGCACGGTAGTCCTGTTTGTTTCCTCTCATACTCCAGAAACATGCCTGTGTGGTCAACCGATAACCCTCAATTGTTAAAGACTGTGTCTCTCTGTGCTGGACTTGTGATGGCTTGATTCTTCTCGCACCAGCACCCATGCAGAACTGAATACACTGGTATAGAAGACGCAACTGTAAGTTGAATGTAAAAGCAATAAAAGTCAATTGTAACAGTTGTGGTAGTCGCAGAATATTGAGACTTATTAGATTGTCTGACAAGTAGGAGAAAAGTGAGACTTCTCCTAGGATACCTTTAACAATCTCATATTAATGTGTAATGTGAGAAACAGGACAAAGTACAGCATCTAGTCCAAGTGACATACAACAGCATGTGAGTTGGGTTCAGGGTTTGACAGGAGCTGGGAGCCATCCCTCAAAACTTTCTAAAGCCCTGCATTGAAGGGACTCATTACACCATCTGGTGGTGTAAAATGGTATTACTCTATCGGTTTTAAGCCATTACAAGGTGGGTTTGGTAAATTCACCTGCAGCACAACTCACTTTGCAATTAGATGAAAACAGTCAAATTGTTCAAATATGTTCATTACTCTAATTAAAAACAACAAAGGTAATATAAATGCTACCTTTAAGCAGACACTGCCTCACTTCCTCCGCCTCGTAACGAAGTCCGGTGCTGTTGGTGAAATTGAGCGGGAGGCACGGTTCAGGCAGAGGGTGCTCCATTTTCTTGTTGTTGACCACCAGTGTGGTGGGGCAGTGCATGGGGCCCAAGACCTGAAGGTCAAATATATAACATTTCATTTAATTGTGTGTCCAGTGCTTTAGTTTGTGCATCATCACGAGGCAAGTGTGAATCTCTGAACGAATGTCTGAGTTTAGCTAAATGTTAAAGCAATTATCAGTGAGCTCGGTCTCCACATGTCTCTATCATTTCTTTAATTAACTAAAGTGTTCCTGGGCAGGACTGGCAGGTCGTACTTGAATGGAGCCCTTGGTGCCGCTGATGGAGGCGTCGTTTGGGAGTCAAGCTGCAATTGAAAAGGTACAGAAGGCAATCCTCTTCCTGGAGAATTTCATCACCACGACCATTGACTCATCCACTCCTGCAAAACATGTGACGTATTAAACCGGAGCACAAGTGGAGGGATGAAAATTAATGAAATCTAATGTGCTGTTTTTGATCAGGTCAAATCATTTACATTTTAAAATCCTGGTCCAGTTTTGATTTTGTGACTGAATTCTTAAAATAGTCAACCCCTGCAATTTGGATCTGTTTTTAATTCTTGTGTAGGCTTTACTCTATTACTGTGCCCTATGGATGGTTGATTTGGATTAATATGACACATTAGTAATAAATAGTCTTGAAATGTCCACCCAGGTGTTTAAATCCCAACAGTTTATTCAAATAATAAAAGCCAGTCGTGTCTTCTCCCAATGTCACACCAGGGATTCTCCTTTTTATCCTTTTTTTCCCCTCCCTTCCTGTTTCTTTTTATAGCGATGAGCTCAACGTCCAGTTTGTGATCACTGACTCATGCTGCACGGTTAATGATACTAATCTGCATGCCGCCCCTGCTGCGTGACCTGCGTGCTGAATCATACCTGAATCGAGGAGCACTCCCGTGGCCTGGATAGACTCTGGCCTCTCGCCGTTGAACACCATCAGCACAAACTGCAGGCAGTACAGCCCGATGTCAAGCAGGGCTCCTCCTCCCAGCTCCTTCTCCACCGAGCGGGGAATGTGGAGCTGGGGAGAGCCGAAGTAGGCCTTCACCAGCTTGACCTCCCCCACCGCCTCCTCCGCCAGCAGCCGGCGCACCTCGGCGTGCACGGGGAAACAGCGGGACCAGATGGCCTGCGAGGGGCAAAAACACACAGCCCAGTACTGCGACGGAATCAAACGCTAAAGTTTCACCTGAGCAGGAGTTCAGTACCGCAGAGCCTCGCTTACATGCCTCATGTGGTAGATGTGAACCATGAACTGTGACTCTTCCCTGGACTCCTGAGCACTGCATCCTTACATGAGGATTAAAATGTATACACGCACAGGTGTACTACACAACTGAATGCAATCAGTTGAAGCACCAGTGAGGTAGTCTAAACACCTGGAAGTATTTGCAGTTTGAATGTTTTTGAGACAGCATACATCGTTATTTGGCAGAAATACAAGCAGGCATGGGCTTTATTAGTGAGATCTGGGATTAGTGATGGGATTTGTCGATTATTCCTACTGTTTGAAAAGGACACCGGCTTCTCCGTAACTCCACCATCACTACAGTGAGGCTTAACATACATTGTGCTCAGTTATTTTAGTCTTAAAGCTGCCGCATCCATCCACTATCTTATTATTTGAATTCACATGTTAGATGCTGCTTGTTTCCTGTGCCAATAAGTCCAAATGTAAGCATAACATGTGGTTTTGAGTAACAGACAGGAAGAAGTTGTGTCTTTGTCAGCAGAAACAACTTTTCTGGAGTTGTGCCGTCACGAAAGTGCACACACGATTTAACATAACAAACAACTTAACAATGAGTGATCACAAGAGGTGCTCGTAGGCAGTTTTTGCAGCCTTCATGCAGAGCCAGGCAAGCTGCTTTTGCTTGTTTTCAGTCCTTCTGCTATGCGTAGCTTCGCAGGGGCTGGCCACGGACGCATAGTTACTACATAAATATCAACATGGTATCAATTATCTCATCTATTTCTCTGCAGGAAGACAAATAAAACAAGGCTGCTGTTTGACTACTTTCACACCATGCTACTTCAATGCTATAAAAATATTTTATGTGATCTATTAACTTCATCCAGGCGTCACTTTTAAGGCCCCGGGACAACGACCTAAATAAAATCACCTCATCCTTTCACCCTTACCTCCATCAGGAAGACGTTGTTTTTCCTGGCCGCGGCGACAAGATCGTTCACCTGCCTGGAGTTCATAGCGAAGGGTTTCTCGCACAGTACGTTCTTCCCAGCATTGAGGAACAGCAGACCCACTCGCCAGTGTTCCGTGTGCAGCACCCCGACGTACACGATGTCTGTGGGGACACGGGTTCTTCAAACAGCAGTACCGCACACGCCATTATCAGTGATGCCTCTCAACTCACCAACGTCTGGGTCTTTAGCCAGCTCCTCATAGCTGCCATAAGCCTTTGGAATGCCGTGTTTCTTGCCGAAATCTCTGGCACGCTCCAAACTCCTTGATGCAATGACCGCTATCTGCACAAATAAGCACGAACCCACACACCCCAACATCGGTGCAATTAATACGCTCCGTGTGACAATATAGATGCTGTGGCTGTTTGTATTGAGTACCTGGTGATCTCCAGGAGGCAGAGTCTTCATGGCCACGCTGAAGTCGTGGCTTATCTTCCCCGCACCGCAGAGTCCCCACCGAGTTGCCATGTTGAATGGAATGGAAAGTGACAAATGAGTGGATTGTGTTGCTTTGGCAAAGGTCTGAGCTGGTAGCGAGTTGTGACCTTGGACGAGGTTGCACGTTCAGGGGAAGAAACCCGCTAAACTGTCATGCCTCAGAGCCAGCGGCTAGAAAGGCTCCTGCATTTATATGCCGGGGAGGCACAATATGTCACCTTCTTCGTGCTCCCACCCCGAGGTAGAGGCTGCGACACACACACACACACACACACACACAAAATACAGAAAGTGTCTGCGCACACGCATCTTGGTGTGTTGTTGCTGATACAAGCCTTTCAAACTGGACCGAAGTTGTTTTTACCAGTTGTCTCCTGCAATTTTTAACAGGAGTACCATCGGGGTCCTTGTCCATCATTAACATGCTGAGTAGGAGAAAAAAAACCCTCAACACCGTTTTAATGTGCACAGGCCAGGGCGAGGGTTCACCGTCGTCGTATAGGTCAGCACCTTCCCATGGTATTGCAGGTCAAGTACTGAAACCAGGAGGTGCCTTTGTTTCCCGCTGGGAGAGAAACCGATTAGCCTGCGATGGTCTGACAGCCGCACAGAGGCCAATGATTAAACCAGGGTGTTGTGGGGGGTTGCTGGAATAAACAGATATGCTGGATTCACAGAAGGCTCATGGAGCCCAACGCAGGGCAATTGAACTGACCAGTAAGCTGAGCCAGGATGACTGTGGAAAAGCATCAGCTCACTTGCCCTTGAGCTAAATATTATCTGTTCAGGCAGACAGGCGGTTGTGTAAACTTCCTGCCTCTTGCTGCCAGTAGAGGACACTGTGTTGTCAGCAGAGTTTACTTTCTCCCTCATGTGCTCTGCGGCTTTTGCATGGCTCATTGAGAGAAATTATATACAGGTCTACAAAATCAGGTGAGAGTACCTGACAGAGGTTGAGCAGGAGTTGCAGATAAGTGAGAATTGGTATAGTTACAGAGCAAAACACGTCCCAAGTGTTTTATATTATGCCTGCAATAAGCATGTATTTACCCCATTGATTATAGCAGTGAACAGAGGATTCAGTTCTGTCCTCCTCAAAGTTTGAATATTTTTGCTCCATAATTCCAGTCGTGGGAATAAATCTCCCTTTCATTCTGGCGCAGAGTAGTGATTGGATTGACATGTGAACGCAGTGTCAGCAACATCTTCATTATGAAAGCGACAGGAATTTTATCAATGACTCTCCTCGCTGGCTGCTCTCCTTTTGTATTTCACTTCCAAATGAATTCTGGGAGCTGTGTGCCGTTGTCATAACAACAAGGTACCAGCTGGGCAATTTGTATGCAAATGGCATTGGGCTTGGCCTCTTATTCCTACCTATACCACAAGGCCCTGCTGGCCATGGGAATGAGTAATCCCCCCCCCCATAAAAAAAACTTCTTTGAGGGTCAAACATATTGATGACATCACCACACGTGCGATCGGGGGAGGTTGAAAGGAGAGAGGAGGTTGCATTGCAAAAAAGCTGCTTTGTGGATTGGTTTGAAGCAATGAATCGGTTCCGTGCTGCTTGACTTGATCCCCAGCTGACAGTCAGGGAAAAAGCAGAGGCTCAGGTGGTCAGAGGAGCGTGCGCTGGACAGGATTTGGGACACCTCGCCAGGACCACCCCCACCCTCACTTCACCCTTACACTCCGGACGCCACCTCGATTGAACCATAATTGCTCAATTTTCAATGTAATCTGAAAAACTGTAGTTTTTCACTTCCCTCTCCTTGCACTCTCAAGGTCACGAAGAAAATAAGACCGTACTAGGAGTCAGCTCTTGCCTTTAGTGAGGAGGGAGCGACGAGTGTCCGGCACACGTTGGAAGATGGGGTTTCTGTTTCTGCAGAGCCGAGCCCAGGGATGGAGGCGGGAAAGTGAAGACGGCTGATGAGCCGAGTCATTCAGAAACCTGGCATGCGGAAGGAAGCGGGCGCCTCATTAATTCAGCATGGCCGGGACGATTGCCTTCCACTCCTATCACTTCTCACTGTCTTTATCTGATTAAGAATTCATGCATCATCTCTTGTCCGCACTCCTATTCCACCAGGACGCGAAAGAAAAGTCACATGACTGGTCACAAGTTTCCTTCTCGGGGGAAGATATTTGGCCTGTGAAGGTGGCTGATTACAGCAGACAGTTTGGTTTCACACGTTGTCATGTCATTTCATTTGTGTATCTTGCTGTCAGACGCATTCTTCCCACTTTTTGTCACTGACCCGAGCAATGCACGAGTAACACATTATTGCACCCTCATGATTGGAAATATCAAGGTTTTTCTTTTTTTTTTTTAAAGGTCTTACACTTCACTTTAACAAAAGCTTCTCTAACCGTTGTTACCTTGGAAGAGCTCTGTATTTCATCAGCACATTCGACTGGATGGGAAATAAAAAAAAGGACCAGGGAAAGGCACCCTAATCCTGTTTTGATTGATGTAGATATGCCCCCACCCCCTCCACCCCTCCACCCGTCGGTGGAAGTAGGAGAGCCATCTTGGTGGTGTGTATGGGTTTTATTTATTTAGCTTCTTTTTTTTTGTTTTTTTTGTTTAGGGGGGAGAGAAGACATGTCGTTATGGGAGCACCATCACTCCTTCAACTGTGTTTCAAGGTCACTGCAGAGGAAGGGTGACAGGCTAGACGAGCACCAGGAGGTGCCAGCCATTTTGAGGAAAAGGCAGGGAGCCTGATGAATCCGTGGACGGAGAGAGTGTGCCACAAGGACTAATAAGTCATTTTGTCAATGCTTACAGTGCTCTGATGTGTGGGGCAAGGTTATATATTTATATTTATATGTTTGTTTGGTTTTTTTTTTATGTCCAAGAGAAAGAAATAAAAAAGGGGGGCAGAGGGACACTGAAAGGATCAAGCAGGAACAGGACCCTTTTGAGCTGCCCAGCATTGTGAGTCCTATCTTTGTTAGCAGCACGCACACACTGGGAGGATGAGGAGTGGAGCAGGAGGAGGGGTAGGAGGAGGAGGAGGAGGAGGAGGAGGAGGAGGAGGAGGAGGGCCTGAGCTGACTTAGCAGCCCTTTATCAGGATGTTATTGCTGATGGGGAGCGGGTCAGAGTACAGAGGGAGTACAGTGATACACAAAACTATTGCATCAAGGGCATTCATTCATTTGGAGCCAGTGTCTTTTGCATTTTCATTTTCAGTTGACATGTGCTGCAGTGCTGTACCTTCTCTGTATGTGGTTTGGTGTGGCCGAACCCACGTAGCAGTCTGGGTATTATTATTATTATACTTGGCTGCCTATTGGTCAAAATGTTACTCCATTATTCCATTATTATTATTATTATTATTATTATTATTATTATTATTATTATTATTATTATTATTATTATTATTATTATTATTATTGTTATTGTTATTAATAATAATCAGAATCAGAGTCAGAATCACAATAATAATCAGAATCATGATCATAATAATAGTAAAATGCACTTTTTAAAATTTGTTTTTAAATTTATTTTACCAGAAAAACCTTGTTGAGATTAAAAATCTGTTTTTTAAGAGCGTCTTGGCCAAGACAGGCAGCAGTACATTAAAGTTTCAAATCACACAAAACATATAAGAAAAATGGCAATACATAAAAAAATAAAATAAAATTTGCTCAACAAAAAAAAAGACCATCAATTAAAATTAACCCCATTATTCAAAACATCTGGAGACAGATGTGATTGTCTCCAGGTCAGTAAGCAACTATTTAAAACAGTTCATTAAAACCAGGTTTTTGAGTTTAAGGTGTTTTTGTAGTTCGTTCCAAGCAGATGGGGCTGCAAACCTGAATGCTTTTGTTTTTTTCCAATTCAGTCTCGACTTTAGGAACAGAAAGTAAAAGAAGATCCTGCGAGGGAAGATTAAAAGAGTCTGTGTTTCTGTGACTGACCTAAAACAGTTGAGGATCATATAAAGAAGACCACTCTAACAGGGGTATACAGCAGGCAAGGACATTTAAACTGGCGATGAACCTCATAGCTCCATGATCGACCGTATCCAGGAACTGTAAACTACCAGAGGAGATGTGCATATACAAAACATCACCGTAATCCAGCACAGACATGAATGTGGCACAAACCAGTCTCATTCTGGATTCAAATGAAAGACAAGATTTCATTCGGAAGGAAAAGCAAGCTACTGAATCAGAGGGGTAAAAGACAGGGAATTGTCAAGCAAAATGCCTAAATATTTGTAGGTTGTGACCAGTCCATATATCAAATGACCTGTCTCTGGCACTCTGAGAAATTTGACCTAATGTCCCTTCTCAATCCTCAATAAACAAAACGTTATTCTAAACCTGTAAAGGCATGTACCTGTTCACCAAATGTTGCGTGAAAGAACACACAAACTAAAACGTGTCTCTTCTCCTGGCTGTCTTGTTTACATCTAATGGAGTTGAAAGGGGTTTATCCCAGCAACAAATAAAGCCATTTGAGTCGAGGCTCTGCCCCCACGGTGAATGTTTGTTTCTGTTTGAGTCATCAGTACCGTTGGAAAAGGTACTATCTGTCTCCATTAACTGCAGCCTGGATCTAGGGAACACTCTGACTCACTTTCCTTGTTTTCTTATCGTATCTGTCTCACTTAAACACACACACACACACACACACACACACACACACACACACACACACACACACACACACACACACACACACACACACACACGCACACAGTAATGCCTCTATTCAGGTCGGGGGTGGCGGCACCTCGTATGGTGAGACTGTGTGAGACGCTCCAGAGTTGATCACTGACCCTCCCCGCTGAGGTTGAAGTGGCAGATAGGGCGGGGCCGAGGCAGGCACCAGACACCAACCTCTGTCTCCCACCTGATAATGTCCATGTGGGTTTGAGGAATGTCTATTAATTTAGTGCAGACCTGTCACCGAAGTTCTACTTGTGCCGTGGCGAGCTTGACGAGAAGGTCGCAGAGGTCAAACAACCCGTGACCTCAGGATTCGAAACCTCGTCCATCCGTGTGAAGCCTGGTGGTGTTTAACAAGTACAAAACACATTACCAAACCAGAAAGATTTCTGATTTAAGACAAATTTCAAAGTATTTTCAAGCAGTACTTCAGTGCCATTTCCTGTGTAATATAGATATCAGTTACTAATCCTCATCACAGTCAAATTCAGATTTGAAACACATTTTTTCCCCCTCACTTACATGGCAAATCGTCTTCCACCACATGACAGAAAAATAGCTCACTGTGACCAATGTAGCTGCTTCTCCCACCATTTGATTTCCCACTCCATCAGCGGTCTGTATCCCCCCTGTTGGCCAGTCACGCTGACTTCTCTGCAGGGAGGCCGAAGCCATTACGCAGCCAACACACTCCGCTGCGTCTCCCTGTTTAATTGCCTGATAGGACCTGTGATATTCTTATCAGCTGTCCTGCGGCGGATGGCTGCCGAGAGGGGAGGTGTGTGTGTGTGTGTGCGTGTGTGTGTGTGTGTGTGTGTGTGTGTGTGTGTGTGTGTGTGTGTGCGTGTCTTTACGTGCCATGCCTCAGTACACCTGTGACAAGAGAGCTGCCTGCTTGCTGCAGGAAACTCCGCCGCTGCTGTGCTCCTGCATATCAAAATATGTGGCCCAGCCTCTCAGCCGTGACATGCCACAGAACATCCATACCTAAATGTGGCGTTGGCTTCGATGGCGTGTTATCACTGTGCATCGGGATAATCATGTCTTTGTTCAGTGATATCGCCGACAATATTTTCATACGGTGCACGGTTGTTCTCCTGCTATACCAAATTGGCAGGTTTATGTGAGATGGAGCTATGACACCAGGCGGCTATCATTGTTACAGTACGATACCGGTCCAGCCTCGAGACCTTATATACACTGGCGACTATGGCCTGTACACAAGACACACACACACACACACACACACACACACACACACACACACACACACACACACACACACACACACACACACACACACACACACACACACACACACACACACACACACACGCACACACACACACACACACACATGCGCACACCTGCCGGCTGTTAGGTTTATTAACTGTATGCTTGTCCACAGCCAGAGTGATTTAAGGCTTTGAAAGGTGAAGAGAAGACATATCAGTGGCAGAGCCAGGAAGATAGAGGGAAGGACAGAGAGAAAGAAAGAAACAGCACCAGATCAGAACTAGTTTCTGAGCCTGCTAACTACCACTGGGGGGAAAAAAAAAAAAGAAGAAGAAACGGGAAAGAAAACCAATTCTCTCATTTTTCCAGCTGGGGTTTTGGCAGGGGGATTAGGAGATGGAATTCACCTTGCTGGGTTTTTCTTTGAGTTCAATCTCTGTCTTATGTGGGAGTTATTGAATTTGCTCAGCAACTCCCTCCGTTCAACTCACGACATTTCATCTGTGGTCACTCCGTGTGCTGATTGGATACAGCCAGTTAGTCACACCATCTCGCAAAGCAAGCTCATTGTCTCCTGAAATTGTGTAGGTGTAAACCTGTGAATCCTCGGATAAATACAAGAAAAAAATGTAAGTGCACCGTATTTTCTGTTAAATCCAAGTTTATTTGTTTGAAAGCACAATTTCAATATTTTTCACATTTGTGGAGAATGAATGTCAACATTGCATTCATTATTTTAACATCAATTTCAAAAAAAGTTGAGACGAGTTGTTAAATGGAAATAGAACAGGAAGAATAGCAGTTTGAATAAAGCTCTACATCATTCGCAGGGTGTAACATTTAATATCCCAAAAGTAAGACTTTTGTACTATTTTTTGAAAGACTATTGAAGGAACAACGTGCTTACAACGTACGATCTCCGTGCGATTGCCCCGTTATCCTATGGAGGCCGTACTTACACGTGCTGCTCATGTACGGTGTCCTTACTCACTCTCATGTAAGTGCGTGCAAGTGCGATGAATGTGAGTTTTTCTGCCCGACGTCCCAGCTGCTGCTGCCTCCAGATGCCGCCCATTCCACCGCAGAGACTTCGGGTTCTGATGCTGCAAGAGCAGCTTCGAGTGGCAGCGCATGAGCACGACATACTTGCCTTGATACGGGAGAGGGGAAAAAAAAAAGATGCGGGACAGGCAACGCAGGAGATGGTGGTTTCGTCCATGCCGAAATGAGTGCGCACAACGTGCATTGTAACTGGGGAGCAAGCGCTAACCCCGTGCGGTCCACGTGAGTTCTGCGTGTTCATTGGACAGTAGAATTGTGGGGAAGTGCCGAGTACACGCAGACCATGCACTTATCACACGCGCAGCATGGAGTCAATGCGTTGTGTGCACATTGGCTGTAGAATGTGTTCGTGTGTCACCGGTACGGGGGTGAATCCGTAGTCCGAACGCAGCGAAAGTTCCTCATGCACGAAAAGTGCTACGTGCTCCAAATCCGTACGGAGGCGGTACTCACCAGGTACGAATCCCCACGTTTTGCCCAAGTTTTTGCATATCGACAACATGCGCTTGCAAGTACGGCGAGTTGGGACCATCGCATACGGGAAAAAAATGACTTTGGATAATTAATACTCACCTTCAGCTTTTTCCCTTGCACAGGATCTTCAAAGTTTGTGTTAGATATATATTATTTCTGGCAATTTTGTTTCCTTATAATTGCTACTTCATTTCTCTAAATGGTTATTTTCTTAGCCAGTCATGTTGCCTAATCAGTATTATTATTATAATTATTATTGATACAATTTTTATTTTTATTTATTCATTTTAATTTTTCATGTCTTTGTTGCCTTTTACCACATTTATTGGAGTTGTGTTTCTGCCAAAATGTAAATGAGCTAACATTTATACATTATATACTGTAGTATATAATATATTGACAATACTGCATATTCCACATCATCACATCACATCACAATACTTTGCTTTGCACTATAAAATATATCTTTTGAGAAGAGAGTGGTTTTGTTGAGTGAATCTCGCTCTGCGAGCTTACTAACCATGACTCACTCTTGGGATAATAAACATTTCCACCTCATTACTTTTTCTGCAGTTTGTGCAGTTCAAGGTGCAAAAATAACTTCATGTTGATCCTTTAACATTAAAAGGTTTTCTGATTCCCTCGCTCCTCTCTTCCAACGATGTCACTGTAAAACCTGCCCATGAAGCTGTATTGTTGCAGCTTGAAGTCTTTGTTAGTTTTTGTGAGGCAGAAGATAATAAACTGGAAAGAGACTGCTCTCATATAGCACGTTCTCAACTGAGTGATTCTCACACATTCACCCACACGCCAATGGAGCTTATGCAAAGTGATCAAGCAGCTGTCAGGAGCAACTTGGATATTGGTGTCTTGCCCAAGGACACTTTGATATGTGGAGGCAGGGATCAAACCGCTGACCCTGTGATCCTATGATCAAAGGCAGAACTGCTATGCCACCTGAGCCACAGACAAACTGATGGGAAGAAAAATGGGGGGGGGGGGGGGGGGGGGGGGAACAACAAATGCAGAGAGCAAGATTTCATTATCCTCATGTCATCCCTTATATTATATCCATTTTCTATTCAAATAATATTTGAGATCTCATAATATTTCAAACATTGCTCTCCATGAAGGTCACATACTTGACATTCACACTAATTAATGCCTTTAATTGCCTTGCAACAGGTAGGAAGTTGTGTTTCTTCTAAAGAGACTGGTGAGTAAAATACATTTAAAGTTATTTTATAGAAGTGTCCAGAACCTGCAAATAGTACATCCGTATTTTATATCATGTGAACTGGACAACTGTAAATGTTTGCAGTTCTTTAGGGCAAAACAATACAGATGCATCCTAAAAATAATGTAGGTATTACTTAACCTAAACAAAATTCGAACTTTTTTTAAGGGGGCAAACTGAAATCCTATTTTTTATATGTTGTGTATAAAAAAACTACCACAACTATTATGAAACAACTACAATAATAAAGAGTAAAACAGTGTAAAATAGAATTTATTGTAAATATGACTTGAAGGGCCTGGTTTACTAAGATCCTGCAAGTTAAATTGTGTGTTCACACAAATACTTTTCTTTATACTGTAAAATGTATAAACAGTAGTTTTGTTGATTCATCGAGTAATTAGATGGAGTGCAGAGACCCCACAATCACAACATTGTGGAGTTATTCATGTTGGAGAAGAAATGATAAAACATATTGGAATTGGATCCAAAACAAAAAAATCCAACACAAAGTCTAAATTTCAAGTGCAACATTTAAAATATATTTTAATAAATTCCACTGCCAAAGGCTGCTAAAGGCTGAGCTGGTTTGCGCCATATCGCATAAAATGTACCTGAAAATCACCTACAGTCATAAAAACAAAAGTGCTTTCAGTCACTGTTGCATCTCTTACATTAATCAATTAGCGTAAACCTGATGATGTAAATTCATGAAGGAAAACGCCCAAAATAAATGGTGTGTTATTTTGCACATCTCTCAGGTGGGACAGATTTGTCTCACGGGCCTCATGTTTCATACCCCTGGTGTAAATCCTCACACCTTCATTTGGTTCAGGTGGCATTCACAAAAAAAACAAAAAAAAAACGGCTAGAAAATATCATGCAATTAGACTAGCTGCTGCTTTGGGGGCGCTGTTGCCTGAAAAAAAACACTGACCAGAGAGGAAGTAAAGAAGAAACACGGCTCACTGATTGGTCCAGACCGAAACCGTAAGTCCCTCTGCTTTCGCCCGCGGTGGCCAGGTTAGTTAGCTTCTGGCAAATCCACAAACAAATTTTATTTGTATTTATTTAATTTATATATTTAGTCTTCAGACCAGATATCAATGAGAGCCTTTCTCGCTACTTCTACACGTTTCCAAATTTTTCTTATTATTATTTCTGCGTCTGCTTGTTCTGATTCACATGTTTGGCTTGGTTTCCTACCCAGAATGCATTGCGCACCACGTCCTCTCACACCGCCACTTAGAAAGATCGGTTGGAAACAAACCAAACAAATCCAGACTCTGGTCCGGATCAAACGGGGGAATGTGAAGTTCAGCGCCTCCATACCTCTCTGACCTGCATGTTGTCCCTCTATCCTGCGCACTCAGATCCTCCTCCTCCATCCACCCCACTGTACCTCCGCCCGCCTCCGCTCTATGGGGAGCGCAGCATTCAGTCGCTCTGCCCTCAAGCTCTGGAACGCACTGCCACCTGACCTCCATAACTCTCCCCATCTTCAGATCCAAAATTTAAACTCGTCTGTTCATACTCACCTACACGTCACATTATCCCTCGCCCTTTTTACTGTGGGCTGTTTCTGTATCTTCTTCTTCCTCACTTATTTTGCTTTTGTACAGAAGCCTTGGGTGCCCTGCGAGGCTCTATGAAATAAGTTTATTATTGTTATTATTTCATGGTCTCCTTTATTTGAGTAAGTGCTTTTATGAAACAAAACCAGAACTGCCCTTACCAAAAAGAAGTATACTTCAAGTATGTAATATCAAGTGTACTTAAGTATACATAGTATACTCTACCAAGTATACTTATATTTGCACTAGAAGTTTACTTACAAGTATACTCCTTGGGACTAAATTGGCCCACTTGTAGTATACTACAAGTATACTTTGAAGTATACCAAAAGTATACTTAAAGTAATCTTTTAAGTTTACTTGTAGTGTACTTCTGATATGATTGAGTATACTTTTATCTTTGAAAGTACACTTTTCAGTATACTTAAAGTAATCTTTTAAGTTTACTTGTAGTATACTTCTCTCTTTGAAAGTATACTTTACAGTATACTTAAAGTAATACTACAAGTTTACTTGTAGTATACTTCTCTCTTTGAAAGTATACTTTACAGTATACTTAAAGTAATAATACAAGTTTACTTGTAGTATACTTCTCTCTTTGAAAGTATACTTTACAGTATACTTAAAGTAATAATACAAGTTTACTTGTAGTATACTTAAAGTAATAATACAAGTTTACTTGTAGTATACTTCTCTCTTTGAAAGTATACTTTACAGTATACTTAAAGTAATAATACAAGTTTACTTGTAGTGTACTTCTGATATAATTGAGTATACTTTTCTCTTTGAAAGTATACTTTACAGTATACTTAAAGTAATGATACTTACAAGTATACTCCTTGGGACTAAATTGGCCCACTTGTAGTATACTACAAGTATACTTTAAAGTATGCCAAAAGTATACTTAAAGTAATCTTTTAAGTTTACTTCCAGTGTACTTCTGATAAAATTGAGTATACTTCTCTCTTTGAAAGTATACTTTACAGTATACTTAAAGTTAAACTTGGTATTACTATTACTACCAATACATTTCAAGTCCACTACTTCGTGATACTTCACCTTTATGCTGAGAAAATAAAGTTAAGAAAACAGCAAAGCAATTTTGTTTACATTTATTCAACATATAGAGAATTGTAGAAATTGAACATTATAACAACAGATTTGTTCAACAGGAGGAAACAAACTTGAGAACACAAACTATTCTGAACATGTTTTAATTGTCTGTTTTAAGCATTTACTTGCTTGCTTGTTGATGCTTTTTTGAAGTTTTCGTTGTTGCATTTCTTTCTTATTATTTTTCTCACATCTGGAACGCTCATAGATGGAAACTTGGACTGAGCATGCCCTGTGAACACACACACACACACACAAAAAGAAATTAACACTTGTACTGTTAGGTGAACTCTGACACCACAAAATCTTAACAGTTCATACTTCAATTAATAATACTGCTGTGAATCATTTTTTTGAATATCAGATTAAGCAGACTTTTAAAATTTGATTGATCACAATAGATAAGTTAATTTTGATGTAATTAATTAACAATAGGTACGCATATAATGCTTTAACTGTACACCCATGATGGAAAAAGGTATCGATTGTCAAATATGCAAAACAAGCAGCAGGGTTTATTAATTTTAGACAAGACTTCTATCTTTTAACACTTTTCTTTATAGCAAGTCAAAATGTCTGGATGTACAAAGTTAAAGTTAGTGCACTTTGAAATGCTTAAAATGGTCTTAGATTTTGTATGCAATGAAAGAAACGTGAGATTTCCATCAGAAAACCATCCATTGGTACTTTTGATATATATGTGTATACGTTTATAAATAGTCAAATAATAAAATAGAAAAGTGCAACTATTTTAGTGAACTCCTAATATTGTATCATTGATATTTTCCTGACGACCTCCAGAAGTCCACATGGCAGTTTGATCCTCCTGGTTTAGACCAGTGGCTCTCAAATTGTGGCTCTAGGATAACGTCTGCATGTCTCCTGTCACTTCTTCCTGTTCTCGCTGCTCCTTGTACACACAGTTACCAACACATGATTTTATGTGGAAAGCTTTTGTAGCTACTCACAGGTGAATTCCTCACACCTTTTTTTGCTTTTTGCTGCAGTTTTCCTTACTGATTCTGCAGACTTAACCCTTTCCCTCCCGTGCTGCATCAAAACAACAATGGAGAACTAAGCAATGGTGTAACGTGTTAGTACAATTCATTTTGATATTTAAAAGTAGTTAAGTACACTCACCAACAATGGCATCAAGTTTTGCAGCATCAAGTTGTGGCTTGGACTCCACATCTTTATGTGCTGCTGACTGTCTTCCGGTCAAACTTGAGCAAGCGAGCGTTTCTCTGCCGAAGATAAGCACAGCAAGGTCGCCGATATAAACTACTAGCAGCCCCAATAGATTGCCAGATTATTTCCTAAATTAAACAAAAAATATACAAATTACCTCCAAAGCTTGCTGTTCCATGAGATCCTTCTTCAACTCTTCAATCATTTGATTTGCAGCCTCTTTTGCAGGACAGGATGAGGATGCTTTTTTTGTCTTTTGCTGCCAAATAGATATTTTGCATGTTAGTATTTGGAAAGTATGAGTGACCGGCCGATATTATCAGCCGATTTTTGTAGTTTTTACGTGTATCGGCATCAGCCAATGCGGGCTGCTGTGTATGTCGATCTGCATTATTTACAGAGGTCTCCACAGGCAGCTCCATGTTGCTGGAGACGCTGCATGTGCAGTCTCAGACCATACAGAGATGACATGAGAGACTCAAAAATCACTTGAATATAGGAAAGATTTACTTTTCATTTTCATGACATGAGGTGTATGATTAATCGGTTATAGAGCTTTGTATGTAGTCATACTTTTTTTTTTTTTAATAATGTTTTACCTGTTTTGAATGCCTTTCGGTTGCTCTTTCTCCATCCACTTGCTGTTGGCCGTTCTCTTTCGTTTCTCATTATCGTTTGGTCTTTTCCAGATATCTTCTCCTTTTATGAAGTCCTCTCTCTTTTTACACAGGTCAGTGTAATTGTCTATGAGAAACATTAAAAGAGTGCAATGAGACACAAAAATGCACAATAATGAATATGTCAACTCAAATTTTTCACATGCAAGAAAACGTCACCATAAACTTGATAAACTGTTCACACATATAACTTTAGACAATCATATTGGTATATTTGATTAACTTAAACAGTAAAAATTATTGAGCAATGTCATAATTTTCCCAGAAATCTACATTTATGCCAGTTTGAATGCAATTTAATGCTTTATAATGACATTTAAGGCCTTGATTTCAGCCCAAAAGTGCAATTGACTTGACAAAAACTGTGTAATAAGCCGAATACGCGGTGTTGTAACATATTTTTTTCTGGAAAGGTATTTTACTTAAATAAATATATAAAAGATAAATCACACATATACTGACCGCTGATCATTAAAATCTTCGCTGGAAACGTCCTTTGGCCGTCTTTTTTCCCCTCACGTCCGCCTGTCCACTTGACGTTCAACCTGCCATCTCCATCCTCCAGATTAGGGCACTCGTTAAAAGGTTTGGATGACAGTTGTTTTTGGTCGTCCTCCTTCATCCATTGTATTGGTCCCACCTCTACAGCCTTGTCTTTAATGTAATAAATAGCATACGCCATATCAAGGTTTTAACACACCTATCTCGTCGACGAGCTCCCGTTTTTCTTTTCTTTTTTCCTTCACCTGCAAGCGCGCGAACGTTTGAAGGAGCGCGAATGAGCTATCGCGAGATCTCTATGCAGCGAAGTTGGGTCGCACTACGTGTAGTACCGCGAGACTACCGTGTCGAAATGAATGCTGGGAAATGAGAAGGCAGAGAGAAGAAACGTGAAGCGTAATGGAGGATCGTGGTAGATTTTTGTAGCGAAATCATGGCAAAACGTTCGGGACCGTACAAGAAGTACTTGGAGGATGGCACAGAACAAATCCCGAAAAGAACACGGAACAGATGCAAGGAAGCAAAGGTAAGTTATGAACGACAGGTTACTGTTGTCTTGCAACTGTGTAGCCTACTTTGTTTTTTACTCTGAAGCAAAGTGAACAAAATACGCCCATACTTTTTTTTTTAATTTATGTCGCAGGCTTTTTGTCTAATATGTTCACAAAGTGACCCCCCTCCCCCGAGAAGAAGGCATATGGGCGGGATCTTCATTGTAGACTTGACCCTGGCCGGGCGTGTAGTTCAGCCTTTGGCTCTGATGCTTATGGGATGTCAATCAAAGTTAGACCCTCTTTAATATACAAGCATTAGAAAGTGTACCTTACGAAAACCCGCCTGGTTTCTTTAATTATACCTAACACATAACACATGAGGGGCATGCTTTATCATATGTGTTCAATAAACTTATATTTCAGCAAAGTTAGGAGTCATACTATGCTTTGGGATTTGAAAATATGATGTATAAAAATATTTTATTAGTGTTTGTTTTAATCGAGTGGCTCTGTGGGATTGGTAATTCAAGAAAAACGTTTTTTGCCCAAACTTTAAATATGTCAACTACTAACATTTTGGGTGTACTCTCTTGTCTAGGTCAATGAAGATGGGGGAGATGCTGGTGACAAGCTCTTGTATCCTGGTCCTCCGGGAACTAAAGGAGAGACTACTGATGCTCCTGCCCTTCCAGTTGTGGCACAATTTGACTGGTGCAGCAGTGACTCATTTGCTTGAAATGCTCAACATTGCCTTTCCTGGTTTGATCCCATCCTCCAATTACCTGTTCCAAAAAGAATTTGGAAGCTCATCTACATATGAAGTACACTTTTATTGTGAATGCTGTTTGAAATACCTTGGCATTAGAGCTGACTGTCCCCGTGTATGTGATACTTGATGCAGATGAACACCTGAAAAAAGGGATCTTTATTCTTGTTATAGGGTATAAGGATTTGGTCATCCTCCATGGCAGGTAGACATCCTAGCTTCACATGGGCTTGCCATTGGAAAACTATGTGAAAATCTAAGTAACTGCTTCTGGTATTACAGGCGTATTTTGGTTACAGCTGTTTTGTTTCACAGTCTGAAAGTCTATGAACGGCTGAAAAAAAGATTCAACAGTGCTGTATCTTTGAATGATGGTAAATTGTGTTTAATTAATGACTTGGTTGTCTTTAAAGAAAAGTGTGCACATGAAAACCTGGGATACTGTGCATGTAGCAAACATTCTTGTGTGTTGGTAGAGAAGCTGAGTAAATCTAACAGGCCATTGTGTAAAGATTCAAAGATTGATGTAGAGAGTACTTTCATTCATGAAGTTAAGACTGGAAATGTGTATGTCATTTGCCCTTATAAGATATTAAAGAAATGTGTTGTTGAGACTGATAAACTGTATGTTGTACCTCTGCCAAATCCATATGAACGGGATTGAAAGAGCTCATTGTCTTTAATAAATGTTCCCATTTTATGAGCATTAATAAACTACCTGATAAGTTATTTTTCTCCTTTTTCCATTGTTATAAAATAGGTGGTTTTATGTGCCATTTAAGGGTTGGAAGTTGTTTGAAATAAACAAAAAAAAGGTTATGACACTATGTAGACTATGAGAAACACCAGGTTCACTTAGGCTATAAACTTATAAGCCACATACATACTGACCTTTTGCCAAAAAAATCAAATATCGGATCGATATGATTTGGATTATCTTACAGTATAGTATAGTACAGAAACAATCTAGCAAATGTGAAAATATATTAAATGGGCTACAGTCAAAAATACAACTGCAAATAGTTTTATATCTTGTCATATTTCATTTTAATAAGATATACTCAAGAACAAGTATTATCTAAATGTAAACTTTAGTGTAAGTATACATATAAGTATAAAAGTATAGCCTAAATTTTAATATACTTAAACTTTACTTGGTGAAATGTACTTCTGATAAGTACAAGTGTAGTCTAAATGTAAGTAAACTTTAGTATAAGTATATACATATATAACATTGGCATAATTATGAGTGTACTTAAAATGTACTTGGTGAAGTATACTTCTGATAAGTATAGTCAAGTACAAGTATAGTCTAAATGTAAGTAAGCTTTAGAATAAGTATATATATAAGTATAATTATTAGTATACTTAAAATGTACTTGGTAAAGTATACTTCTGATAAGTATAGTCAAGTACAAGTATAGTCTAAATGTAAGTAAGCTTTAGAATAAGTATATATATAAGTATAATTATTAGTATACTTAAAATGTACTTGGTAAAGTATACTTCTGATAAGTATAGTCAAGTACAAGTATAGTCTAAATGTAAGTAAACTTTAGAATAAGTATATATATAAGTATAATTATTAGTATACTTAAAATGTACTTGGTAAAGTATACTTCTGATAAGTACACTTAAAGTAAACTTGAAGTATACTACCTTGATTTTTAGTATACTTGAAGTATACTTGAATGTACTTCTTTTTGGTAAGGGTGGGCCTTGAAATAAACTTACTTTTATCATCACCCTGCTTCCTCCTCCTCCTCCTCCTCCTCCTCCTCCTCCTCCTTCTCCTCCTCCTCCTCCTCCTCCTCCTATCGCACACAAAACACAAACCTTTGCACATACTGACACACTTGCAACCTTGGCGTCCTGGCTCACATGCTCTGCCCTCCCATATATACAGCCAAAGAGGCGCAGACATACATACACAAGCACAAGATCCCACAATACATTTCCCCCTCCTCCCTTTTGTTTTTTTTTTCTTCCCTCCTCTGTTTTGCTCTGGGGAAGTTGGCACCGTACTGTAAGTGTCTATTGAATACACTGCTGTGAGCTATGTGGCTACACAGTGGCACACACAATTGCATGCAACATAAATCTTGCACATTTTGCAAATGGAATGAGTCCCAGAGAAACACCCAAGGAAGAAACATCAAAGGTACAAGCGCTCAGAAGGATATACCTCTGCTGATGAAAGTGAGTCATCCTTGCCTCAATTAGCATCCACTTCCTTCGAGTTATGTAAGGACTCTATAACTTCTGTGAAACCTGCTTCCTGAAACGCTACTTTGGAGGGGGAGGCCCAAATCTACAACTGTGACACATTTCAGGGAAAACGGATCCAGATGCATTAGTCGCCTCAGCAAATCCCCCAGTGTGACAGAGGTTTATATTTAAGTGGCAAAGCCCTCTGCCTTGCTAATAATGACCAAATAAAAAGTGGTGGAACTCAGTTATTAAGAGAATGAACATACTATATTCTCTAAATGATCAGAGGTGCATTAACAAACAAAAGGGATGTTTTGCGAGTGATAGACATCCACAGAAACTGTTTCCATCACACTCACAACACAGCAACCTCTAAATAAAGAATAATGCAATAATATAAATACATTCTTTAGACTTACTCCTGCTTAGTATCACAGTGGTTAACTGACCGCACTGGGAGCAGCCGTGATCAATGGGTGCCGCTTCAAGGTTGTTAGAAGTACAATTGAACAAAACACAATAAGACGCTTTATGGAACATACAGACAAATAAAATATAAAAAAAACCTCCTCCATTCTTGGTCTGTCCAGGTTTGGCTTCACTGAAATGTTTTACAAGGACAGACTGGAGTCCACCGCCTCTCCTCGAGCCAAACTGGCTCCAGAGTAAAAAAAGCTGGGAAGCACCAGTGTTGTGGGCTTGTAATCTTTCCTCACAGCAATTCTGTGAAAAGGCCTTTTTCTGTCTGCAGGTTCTCCTTTTGTAAATGTGAGTTTTCTTTTAAGACTGTCTTTCTCCCACAATCCCAAGATATGGATGCCAGGCTAAGTTAACTGAGGCCTCTGAATTTGCACATAAGTTTGTTTGTTTGTTAGCTTGTATAGGTTTTGTATACAAAAAGACGTAGTAGGGGCCTGTCCTCTGTCCCCAATGTCAGCTGGGATTGGACCAGAACTCTGGGACTCCTACAGGACCTGATTTACCAAGATCCAGAATGTAGCATGCTCACACAAACAGATTCTGTTTGCAGTTTGCATTTATGAGTGACCCATTACGAGGAATACCTTGAATGACACAATGCACAAACAGGAGTATTTCAGATGAGGGTTTTTTTGTTCATTCAGTCTTGTTTACCTGGCAATGATGGAAACAGTACCATTGCCATGTTCTGCTACTTGACTCTGCTGATTGATTGGCTTGAGCACCAAGTCCCATCATGTACAGAATGAAATGTGAGTTGGACATGTTATTGAATGGCATTATCAAACATATCAGAGTTTATAGGAAATATATTATTTATATTATTTATTATTTTATATTTCACAATAAAGTCTGTAAATAAAAGTTATAGGGAGCCATCTGAGGAAATGCCTGTCACTACAATAACAGCATCTCAGTGCATGGTTGACCTGATTTCAATCTCCTTATCAAACATATTAAAAGCAGACTTTGTTGTGAATCACATTTAACATAGTAAGTTATTTCATTATCCTGAACTCATCCCCAGTATCTTTGCACACGCCTTCCATTCCAGTTTACTTAAAACCAAGGGCAAAAAAATGAATAGTAGGTTATTTTGGCACATCTGACCCTGTGTATGCTTTATATATCAAATTTGCAGCCATTCTATGTGTTTAAATATTTAGATCAGGTCCATAGTCCATAAAATGGTAACTAATATGCACATAAATGTACTTTCAGTCATACATTAAATCATATTTGTTTCTAAACCTTGTTAAATCTGTGCAACAGTAATTATAAGCCACACAGTTTCATTTTAAATGACTAAAACCATTTAATATTCGCCCCAGTTGGCTTTCACATCCATAGCTCTCTGTGTTGACACGGGACTGACCTAAATAGTACAACTCTGCAGTGCTGACAGGCCAAAGGAGAGATTCA